>NC_134457.1:198445639-198752097 GCF_047948215.1 Lycorma delicatula | reverse complement strand
CTTGACATAGAAATAAGTCAACCGAATTACATATTTTACATTCACATTTAAACATTTTTTCCACTTAACTGATAGGTGGTACGATGAACTCTTTCGTCAGGATATGTCAGAGATGAAAACTTGTTTCCAGAGAGAATGGTGCCTAAAGATGCTCGCCGATTACTGCTGGAGAATGAAGAGCGATATATTCCTGAGTATGATTCAGAAGAAAAGTAAAGAAAAGCAGATATTAGGTAACGTAATATCATAATTTAGGCTATATAATTTTTTAATCTGGTTTTCTTTAAATATCCATTACTGAATACCCTGCCTTCCAATTTAATTTTGGTTTGCAGAATTGAAATTGCACAAAAAGTACTGTTTACCTTATTAAAAGCGTATAATTGGAATCGCATTTTTTTTTAGAACGGTGGGAATCGGCAAGTGTTGATGGTTATTTGTTTAAAATTTTCTTTAAATTTAACTATATTTCGTTTGTTGAAAAATTTATACGAATTGTTTATCTTTTATTTTATATGATCTGAAGAAGGGGGGTTATATGTATTTGAATGATTTATAGAAGTAAATGTTATGTAAAATCATGTCTGTTTAACACTTTTATTGAGTGGTAGGATATAAAAGTTATTTGAATTGCACAAAAAAAAACATGGTATATATTATAACCATTATTCTTTTAAATTATCAGTTGTCATTTTTGAGAAATAAGAAGATAAGACATATCATACCAAGCGGGGTAGTCTCACAAACCCACCAGTATATCCCGCCAATAATAACTATGGAAACAAAAAAAAATGGATCACAAGTGTGAATACAATTTCAATCATTTTAGGACAAAGTCGTCCTACATTACTGTATATGTTGTCCACATATTTATCCTATGATTCTTATTTCATACTTTCTGTATGGAAGGATGTTATCTTAAACCACATGCACCACTCCGATACATTATTTATTTCTAATCCATGTTTACTTGGGCATTCATGGGCTGCTGATAAATTTCGCTGATAGTATTTAGTGAGCGAATGTAAACTTTTAACTGAAAATTGACTCTCTATTTTTGTCAATAAGTTAGTTTGAGAGTTTTTTTGAACTGTTCAATTACAGTTTAACTATTAGTTCCAATATAATGATTAACAATTTTTTTTTTAATTCTGTATGTTGGATAAATGGTGTTGCTTTTTTTAGATCGATAAGTAAATATATACACAAGCTGTTTAAGGTCGATGTTTTCATCTCTTTTAAATCATAAAATTTAATTATAACATTGTTTTAGAATAGCTATCAACTGGATAGTATGATTTTACTTAATGCTACTAAATAAACAAAACATTTTTTCCTAACGGTAAATGTATAATACTAACTTTGTTCTTTTTACTTTTTGTTGCAGGTACGACGACGATTACTTTCATAGGTTAAGAGTAAACAGCGTTAATGTGGGTGGCTTTACTAATTAGTTTTATAATAATAATAGAAACGAGGACTACTTACTTTGTAACCGGTGCGGCTTTTCTAGTAGGATTAAGTTTTTTTTAAGGTGTTTATTCGTTTTTGTTATGCTTTGTAAACATGTGTTTGTCAGAGTAAATTAGCATGTTAAAATAAGGAATAATCGCGCTCCTTTTCAAGTAGGATTAAGTTGTTTATTCAAGTATTTATATGTTGTTGTTTTGTTTTGTAAACATGTGTATGTTAGAGTAAATTAGCATGTTTGTATTAATTAGCATGTTAGAATTAAGGAAAAATCGAGCTCCTTCTGTAGTAGGATTAAGTTTTTTTTCTGGGTATTTATATGTTGATGTTTTGTTTTGTATATATGTGTATGTTAGAGGAAATTAGTGCGTTTCCCCAGTAGCCGCCTTAGCAGGTTGTAATTGTTTTTTTATTATGTAATTTGTGTTTTTACAGTTTCATTGTATTTTAAGTTAGAATTTATTATGTTAAGTCCATATTGCGTTTTTATTCCATACCTCCATTTCCTGTAGGCCCAATTATGAAGTGAGATGTTATTTTAAAAATGCTTTGTTACATTTATTTAATGTTAGATTAAGTGCATGCTGTTATGCCATGTTAACCTGAAGGAAATTTTCCCTAAGTACTGTTTTATTTATTATGCATGTATATTTCAAGTACTTCAAACTATAATTTTATCAATTGCGTTTATATTTGTACTAATTTTTTTTCAGTGTATTTAAATCATTTTCAGATATAGATGATGGTAATATTTTAACTAATCAATGATGAAAAATAGTTGTGTGAATTTAGAATATAAAAGGGAAAGTGAATTCCGATTTAATTTTTTTGTTATTATTATACTAATTTTTCTCGAGAGTGTTTCACGTTTGTTTCAGGCACAGAAAATTGTGATATTTTGAATTTAATGTTGGAACATCACACTTAGGTGACTCTTAGAAAATTGTGCATGTGATGCTGATTGTATAATATGAGAAGGGTAATTTCAAAAGTCAAAATGATGATCAGATTAAGATTAACAGAATCAACATCTGGATTGCATGAGTGAGTATAATTTTAAATTTAATTATATTATAAGAAAACAATATAAAACCTCATGATTAGATTTCTTTTAGAAAATTAGTGAAGGTTTTGTTTTTGTAAAAGACAGTTATAATTTTGGACATCATTAATTAATACCCTATTTTTAGTTGTAAAAGAGTTGGTGCATTCACTATAGACACATTATATTAATCATATACGCATTTTAAATATGCATTTGCCAAAGTCTTTTACAAGGTCTATGTCACATTTAAGATGGCTCATTCTTTTTCTGTTTAGCTTTCGGAACTACCGTAAAATATTACTACAGAGGATGATATGTACGAATGTGTTTTGTTGTTGTGTATTTTTTTTTTATTCTGTGTATTGTGTATATGTACTCGGTCGAGATTACAATTCATAAAAGCAGTTTTTTTATATATTTTTGTGGTATCTATCTACAACAAGGCTATTGTAATTGTTAGGTGAGATTTCAAAACTGAACATAGGATGTAAATTACTTCCACGAATAGACACTTATTCTTACTACAATAAGTTGTGTATAAATGTAATAAGTGGTAGGGGGATTACAGTCAAAATAGAAAAATGGGGTAATGACCAAAAAAAAAAGAATGACTTTATATAAAAATTGGGACAAACATAAGATCATAACTGTTAAAAAAAAGAATTTGGAAAAAAATAAATGGATAAAATTAAGAGAGGAAATAATTTTAAGCATAAAAGTGACTTGACATAGAAATAAGTCAACCGAATTACATATTTTACATTCACATTTAAACATTTTTTCCACTTAACTGATAGGTGGTACGATGAACTCTTTCGTCAGGATATGTCAGAGATGAAAACTTGTTTCCAGAGAGAATGGTGCCTAAAGATGCTCGCCGATTACTGCTGGAGAATGAAGAGCGATATATTCCTGAGTATGATTCAGAAGAAAAGTAAAGAAAAGCAGATATTAGGTAACGTAATATCATAATTTAGGCTATATAATTTTTTAATCTGGTTTTCTTTAAATATCCATTACTGAATACCCTGCCTTCCAATTTAATTTTGGTTTGCAGAATTGAAATTGCACAAAAAGTACTGTTTACCTTATTAAAAGCGTATAATTGGAATCGCATTTTTTTTTAGAACGGTGGGAATCGGCAAGTGTTGATGGTTATTTGTTTAAAATTTTCTTTAAATTTAACTATATTTCGTTTGTTGAAAAATTTATACGAATTGTTTATCTTTTATTTTATATGATCTGAAGAAGGGGGGTTATATGTATTTGAATGATTTATAGAAGTAAATGTTATGTAAAATCATGTCTGTTTAACACTTTTATTGAGTGGTAGGATATAAAAGTTATTTGAATTGCACAAAAAAAAACATGGTATATATTATAACCATTATTCTTTTAAATTATCAGTTGTCATTTTTGAGAAATAAGAAGATAAGACATATCATACCAAGCGGGGTAGTCTCACAAACCCACCAGTATATCCCGCCAATAATAACTATGGAAACAAAAAAAAATGGATCACAAGTGTGAATACAATTTCAATCATTTTAGGACAAAGTCGTCCTACATTACTGTATATGTTGTCCACATATTTATCCTATGATTCTTATTTCATACTTTCTGTATGGAAGGATGTTATCTTAAACCACATGCACCACTCCGATACATTATTTATTTCTAATCCATGTTTACTTGGGCATTCATGGGCTGCTGATAAATTTCGCTGATAGTATTTAGTGAGCGAATGTAAACTTTTAACTGAAAATTGACTCTCTATTTTTGTCAATAAGTTAGTTTGAGAGTTTTTTTGAACTGTTCAATTACAGTTTAACTATTAGTTCCAATATAATGATTAACAATTTTTTTTTTAATTCTGTATGTTGGATAAATGGTGTTGCTTTTTTTAGATCGATAAGTAAATATATACACAAGCTGTTTAAGGTCGATGTTTTCATCTCTTTTAAATCATAAAATTTAATTATAACATTGTTTTAGAATAGCTATCAACTGGATAGTATGATTTTACTTAATGCTACTAAATAAACAAAACATTTTTTCCTAACGGTAAATGTATAATACTAACTTTGTTCTTTTTACTTTTTGTTGCAGGTACGACGACGATTACTTTCATAGGTTAAGAGTAAACAGCGTTAATGTGGGTGGCTTTACTAATTAGTTTTATAATAATAATAGAAACGAGGACTACTTACTTTGTAACCGGTGCGGCTTTTCTAGTAGGATTAAGTTTTTTTTAAGGTGTTTATTCGTTTTTGTTATGCTTTGTAAACATGTGTTTGTCAGAGTAAATTAGCATGTTAAAATAAGGAATAATCGCGCTCCTTTTCAAGTAGGATTAAGTTGTTTATTCAAGTATTTATATGTTGTTGTTTTGTTTTGTAAACATGTGTATGTTAGAGTAAATTAGCATGTTTGTATTAATTAGCATGTTAGAATTAAGGAAAAATCGAGCTCCTTCTGTAGTAGGATTAAGTTTTTTTTCTGGGTATTTATATGTTGATGTTTTGTTTTGTATATATGTGTATGTTAGAGGAAATTAGTGCGTTTCCCCAGTAGCCGCCTTAGCAGGTTGTAATTGTTTTTTTATTATGTAATTTGTGTTTTTACAGTTTCATTGTATTTTAAGTTAGAATTTATTATGTTAAGTCCATATTGCGTTTTTATTCCATACCTCCATTTCCTGTAGGCCCAATTATGAAGTGAGATGTTATTTTAAAAATGCTTTGTTACATTTATTTAATGTTAGATTAAGTGCATGCTGTTATGCCATGTTAACCTGAAGGAAATTTTCCCTAAGTACTGTTTTATTTATTATGCATGTATATTTCAAGTACTTCAAACTATAATTTTATCAATTGCGTTTATATTTGTACTAATTTTTTTTCAGTGTATTTAAATCATTTTCAGATATAGATGATGGTAATATTTTAACTAATCAATGATGAAAAATAGTTGTGTGAATTTAGAATATAAAAGGGAAAGTGAATTCCGATTTAATTTTTTTGTTATTATTATACTAATTTTTCTCGAGAGTGTTTCACGTTTGTTTCAGGCACAGAAAATTGTGATATTTTGAATTTAATGTTGGAACATCACACTTAGGTGACTCTTAGAAAATTGTGCATGTGATGCTGATTGTATAATATGAAAAGGGTAATTTCAAAAGTCAAAATGATGATCAGATTAAGATTAACAGAATCAACATCTGGATTGCATGAGTGAGTATAATTTTAAATTTAATTATATTATAAGAAAACAATATAAAACCTCATGATCAGATTTCTTTTAGAAAATTAGTGAAGGTTTTGTTTTTGTAAAAGACAGTTATAATTTTGGACATCATTAATTAATACCCTATTTTTAGTTGTAAAAGAGTTGGTGCATTCACTATAGACACATTATATTAATCATATACGCATTTTAAATATGCATTTGCCAAAGTCTTTTACAAGGTCTATGTCACATTTAAGATGGCTCATTCTTTTTCTGTTTAGCTTTCGGAACTACCGTAAAATATTACTACAGAGGATGATATGTACGAATGTGTTTTGTTGTTGTGTATTTTTTTTTTATTCTGTGTATTGTGTATATGTACTCGGTCGAGATTACAATTCATAAAAGCAGTTTTTTTATATATTTTTGTGGTATCTATCTACAACAAGGCTATTGTAATTGTTAGGTGAGATTTCAAAACTGAACATAGGATGTAAATTACTTCCACGAATAGACACTTATTCTTACTACAATAAGTTGTGTATAAATGTAATAAGTGGTAGGGGGATTACAGTCAAAATAGAAAAATGGGGTAATGACCAAAAAAAAAAGAATGACTTTATATAAAAATTGGGACAAACATAAGATCATAACTGTTAAAAAAAAGAATTTGGAAAAAAATAAATGGATAAAATTAAGAGAGGAAATAATTTTAAGCATAAAAGTGACTTGACATAGAAATAAGTCAACCGAATTACATATTTTACATTCACATTTAAACATTTTTTCCACTTAACTGATAGGTGGTACGATGAACTCTTTCGTCAGGATATGTCAGAGATGAAAACTTGTTTCCAGAGAGAATGGTGCCTAAAGATGCTCGCCGATTACTGCTGGAGAATGAAGAGCGATATATTCCTGAGTATGATTCAGAAGAAAAGTAAAGAAAAGCAGATATTAGGTAACGTAATATCATAATTTAGGCTATATAATTTTTTAATCTGGTTTTCTTTAAATATCCATTACTGAATACCCTGCCTTCCAATTTAATTTTGGTTTGCAGAATTGAAATTGCACAAAAAGTACTGTTTACCTTATTAAAAGCGTATAATTGGAATCGCATTTTTTTTTAGAACGGTGGGAATCGGCAAGTGTTGATGGTTATTTGTTTAAAATTTTCTTTAAATTTAACTATATTTCGTTTGTTGAAAAATTTATACGAATTGTTTATCTTTTATTTTATATGATCTGAAGAAGGGGGGTTATATGTATTTGAATGATTTATAGAAGTAAATGTTATGTAAAATCATGTCTGTTTAACACTTTTATTGAGTGGTAGGATATAAAAGTTATTTGAATTGCACAAAAAAAAACATGGTATATATTATAACCATTATTCTTTTAAATTATCAGTTGTCATTTTTGAGAAATAAGAAGATAAGACATATCATACCAAGCGGGGTAGTCTCACAAACCCACCAGTATATCCCGCCAATAATAACTATGGAAACAAAAAAAAATGGATCACAAGTGTGAATACAATTTCAATCATTTTAGGACAAAGTCGTCCTACATTACTGTATATGTTGTCCACATATTTATCCTATGATTCTTATTTCATACTTTCTGTATGGAAGGATGTTATCTTAAACCACATGCACCACTCCGATACATTATTTATTTCTAATCCATGTTTACTTGGGCATTCATGGGCTGCTGATAAATTTCGCTGATAGTATTTAGTGAGCGAATGTAAACTTTTAACTGAAAATTGACTCTCTATTTTTGTCAATAAGTTAGTTTGAGAGTTTTTTTGAACTGTTCAATTACAGTTTAACTATTAGTTCCAATATAATGATTAACAATTTTTTTTTTAATTCTGTATGTTGGATAAATGGTGTTGCTTTTTTTAGATCGATAAGTAAATATATACACAAGCTGTTTAAGGTCGATGTTTTCATCTCTTTTAAATCATAAAATTTAATTATAACATTGTTTTAGAATAGCTATCAACTGGATAGTATGATTTTACTTAATGCTACTAAATAAACAAAACATTTTTTCCTAACGGTAAATGTATAATACTAACTTTGTTCTTTTTACTTTTTGTTGCAGGTACGACGACGATTACTTTCATAGGTTAAGAGTAAACAGCGTTAATGTGGGTGGCTTTACTAATTAGTTTTATAATAATAATAGAAACGAGGACTACTTACTTTGTAACCGGTGCGGCTTTTCTAGTAGGATTAAGTTTTTTTTAAGGTGTTTATTCGTTTTTGTTATGCTTTGTAAACATGTGTTTGTCAGAGTAAATTAGCATGTTAAAATAAGGAATAATCGCGCTCCTTTTCAAGTAGGATTAAGTTGTTTATTCAAGTATTTATATGTTGTTGTTTTGTTTTGTAAACATGTGTATGTTAGAGTAAATTAGCATGTTTGTATTAATTAGCATGTTAGAATTAAGGAAAAATCGAGCTCCTTCTGTAGTAGGATTAAGTTTTTTTTCTGGGTATTTATATGTTGATGTTTTGTTTTGTATATATGTGTATGTTAGAGGAAATTAGTGCGTTTCCCCAGTAGCCGCCTTAGCAGGTTGTAATTGTTTTTTTATTATGTAATTTGTGTTTTTACAGTTTCATTGTATTTTAAGTTAGAATTTATTATGTTAAGTCCATATTGCGTTTTTATTCCATACCTCCATTTCCTGTAGGCCCAATTATGAAGTGAGATGTTATTTTAAAAATGCTTTGTTACATTTATTTAATGTTAGATTAAGTGCATGCTGTTATGCCATGTTAACCTGAAGGAAATTTTCCCTAAGTACTGTTTTATTTATTATGCATGTATATTTCAAGTACTTCAAACTATAATTTTATCAATTGCGTTTATATTTGTACTAATTTTTTTTCAGTGTATTTAAATCATTTTCAGATATAGATGATGGTAATATTTTAACTAATCAATGATGAAAAATAGTTGTGTGAATTTAGAATATAAAAGGGAAAGTGAATTCCGATTTAATTTTTTTGTTATTATTATACTAATTTTTCTCGAGAGTGTTTCACGTTTGTTTCAGGCACAGAAAATTGTGATATTTTGAATTTAATGTTGGAACATCACACTTAGGTGACTCTTAGAAAATTGTGCATGTGATGCTGATTGTATAATATGAGAAGGGTAATTTCAAAAGTCAAAATGATGATCAGATTAAGATTAACAGAATCAACATCTGGATTGCATGAGTGAGTATAATTTTAAATTTAATTATATTATAAGAAAACAATATAAAACCTCATGATCAGATTTCTTTTAGAAAATTAGTGAAGGTTTTGTTTTTGTAAAAGACAGTTATAATTTTGGACATCATTAATTAATACCTTATTTTTAGTTGTAAAAGAGTTGGTGCATTCACTATAGACACATTATATTAATCATATACGCATTTTAAATATGCATTTGCCAAAGTCCTTTACAAGGTCTATGTCACATTTAAGATGGCTCTTTCTTTTTCTGTTTAGCTTTCGGAACTACCGTAAAATATTACTACAGAGGATGATATGTACGAATGTGTTTTGTTGTTGTGTATTTTTTTTTTATTCTGTGTATTGTGTATATGTACTCGGTCGAGATTACAATTCATAAAAGCAGTTTTTTTATATATTTTTGTGGTATCTATCTACAACAAGGCTATTGTAATTGTTAGGTGAGATTTCAAAACTGAACATAGGATGTAAATTACTTCCACGAATAGACACTTATTCTTACTACAATAAGTTGTGTATAAATGTAATAAGGGGTAGGGGGAGTACAGTCAAAATAGAAAAATGGGGTAATGACCAAAAAAAAAGAATGACTTTATATAAAAATTGGGACAAACATAAGATCATAACTGTTAAAAAAAAGAATTTGGAAAAAAATAAATGGATAAAATTAAGAGAGGAAATAATTTTAAGCATAAAAGTGACTTGACATAGAAATAAGTCAACAGAATTACATAT
The DNA here is from genome assembly GCF_047948215.1 of Lycorma delicatula. Lineage (NCBI taxonomy): Eukaryota > Metazoa > Arthropoda > Insecta > Hemiptera > Fulgoridae > Lycorma > Lycorma delicatula. Next base: position 198,742,353 of record NC_134457.1, on the reverse strand, counting down.
TTTACATTCACATTTAAACATTTTTTCCACTTAACTGATAGGTGGTACGATGAACTCTTTCGTCAGGATATGTCAGAGATGAAAACTTGTTTCCAGAGAGAATGGTGCCTAAGGATGCTCGCCGATTACTGCTGGAGAATGAAGAGCGATATATTCCTGAGTATGATTCAGAAGAAAAGTAAAGAAAAGCAGATATTAGGTAACGTAATATCATAATTTAGGCTATATAATTTTTTAATCTGGTTTTCTTTAAATATCCATTACTGAATACCCTGCCTTCCAATTTAATTTTGGTTTGCAGATTTGAAATTGCACAAAAAGTACTGTTTACCTTATTAAAAGCGTATAATTGGAATCGCATTTTTTTTTAGAACGGTGGGAATCGGCAAGTGTTGATGGTTATTTGTTTAAAATTTTCTTTAAATTTAACTATATTTCGTTTGTTGAAAAATTTATACGAATTGTTTATCTTTTATTTTATATGATCTGAAGAAGGGGGGTTATATGTATTTGAATGATTTATAGAAGTAAATGTTATGTAAAATCATGTCTGTTTAACACTTTTATTGAGTGGTAGGATATAAAAGTTATTTGAATTGAACAAAAAAAAACATGGTATATATTATAACCATTATTCTTTTAAATTATCAGTTGTCATTTTTGAGAAATAAGAAGATAAGACATATCATACCAAGCGGGGTAGTCTCACAAACCCACCAGTATATCCCGCCAATTATAACTATGGAAACAAAAAAAAATGGATCATAAGTGTGAATACAATTTCAATCATTTTAGGACAAAGTCGTCCTACATTACTGTATATGTTGTCCACATATTTATCCTATGATTCTTATTTCATACTTTCTGTATGGAAGGATGTTATCTTAAACCACATGCACCACCCGATACATTATTTATTTCTAATCCATGTTTACTTGGGCATTCATGGGCTGCTAATAAATTTCTCTGATAGTATTTAGTGAGCGAATGTAAACTTTTAACTGAAAATTGACTCTCTAATTTTGTCAATAAGTTAGTTTGAGAGTTTTTTTGAACTGTTAATTACAGTTTAACTATTAGTTCTAATATAATGATTAACAATTTTTTTTTTAATTCTGTATGTTGGATAAATGTTGTTGCTTTTTTTAGATCGATAAGTAAATATATACACAAGCTGTTTAAGGTCGATGTTTTCAACTCTTTTAAATCATAAAATTGAATTATAACATTGTTATAGAATAGCTATCAACTGGATAGTATGATTTTACTTAATGCTACTAAGTAAACAAAACATTTTTTCCTAACGGTAAATGTATAATTCTAACTTTGTTCTTTTTACTTTTTGTTGCAGGTACGACGACGATTACTTTCATAGGTTAAGAGTAAACAGCGTTAATGTGGGTGGCTTAACTAATTAGTTTTATAATAATAATAGAAACGAGGACTACTTACTTTGTAACCGGTGCGGCTTTTCTAGTAGGATTAAGTTTTTTTTAAGGTGTTTATTCGTTTTTGTTATGCTTTGTAAACATGTGTTTGTCAGAGTAAATTAGCATGTTAAAATAAGGAATAATCGCGCTCCTTTTCAAGTAGGATTAAGTTGTTTATTCAAGTATTTATATGTTGTTGTTTTGTTTTGTAAACATGTGTATGTTAGAGTAAATTAGCATGTTTATATTAATTGGCATGTTAGAATTAAGGAAAAATCGAGCTCCTTCTGTAGTAGGATTAAGTTTTTTTTCTGGGTATTTATATGTTGATGTTTTGTTTTGTATATATGTGTATGTTAGAGGAAATTAGCATTAATGTATTAATTAGCTTGTTAGAATTAAAAAAAGTGCGTTTCCCCAGTAGCCGCCTTAGCAGGTTGTAATTGTTTTTTTATTATGTAATTTGTGTTTTTACAGTTTCATTGTATTTTAAGTTAGAATTTATTATGTTAAGTCCATATTGCGTTTTTATTCCATACCTCCATTTCCTGTAGGCCCAATTATGAAGTGAGATGTTATTTTAAAAATGCTTTGTTACATTTATTTAATGTTAGATTAAGTGCATGCTGTTATGCCATGTTAACCTGAAGGAAATTTTCCCTAAGTACTGTTTTATTTATTATGCATGTATATTTCAAGTACTTCAAACTATAATTTTATCAATTGCGTTTATATTTGTACTAATTTTTTTTCAGTGTATTTAAATCATTTTCAGATATAGATGATGGTAATATTTTAACTAATCAATGATGAAAAATAGTTGTGTGAATTTAGAATATAAAAGGGAAAGTGAATTCCGATTTAATTTTTTTGTTATTATTATACTAATTTTTCTCGAGAGTGTTTCACGTTTGTTTCAGGCACAGAAAATTGTGATATTTTGAATTTAATGTTGGAACATCACACTTAGGTGACTCTTAGAAAATTGTGCATGTGATGCTGATTGTATAATATGAAAAGGGTAATTTCCAAAGTCAAAATGATGATCAGATTAAGATTAACAGAATCAACATCTGGATTGCATGAGTGAGTATAATTTTAAATTTAATTATATTATAAGAAAACAATATAAAACCTCATGATCAGATTTCTTTTAGAAAATTAGTGAAGGTTTTGTTTTTGTAAAAGACAGTTATAATTTTGGACATCATTAATTAATACCCTATTTTTAGTTGTAAAAGAGTTGGTGCATTCACTATAGACACATTATATTAATCATATACGCATTTTAAATATGCATTTGCCAAAGTCTTTTACAAGGTCTATGTCACATTTAAGATGGCTCATTCTTTTTCTGTTTAGCTTTCGGAACTACCGTAAAATATTACTACAGAGGATGATATGTACGAATGTGTTTTGTTGTTGTGTATTTTTTTTTTATTCTGTGTATTGTGTATATGTACTCGGTCGAGATTACAATTCATAAAAGCAGTTTTTTTATATATTTTTGTGGTATCTATCTACAACAAGGCTATTGTAATTGTTAGGTGAGATTTCAAAACTGAACATAGGATGTAAATTACTTCCACGAATAGACACTTATTCTTACTACAATAAGTTGTGTATAAATGTAATAAGTGGTAGGGGGATTACAGTCAAAATAGAAAAATGGGGTAATGACCAAAAAAAAAAGAATGACTTTATATAAAAATTGGGACAAACATAAGATCATAACTGTTAAAAAAAAGAATTTGGAAAAAAATAAATGGATAAAATTAAGAGAGGAAATAATTTTAAGCATAAAAGTGACTTGACATAGAAATAAGTCAACCGAATTACATATTTTACATTCACATTTAAACATTTTTTCCACTTAACTGATAGGTGGTACGATGAACTCTTTCGTCAGGATATGTCAGAGATGAAAACTTGTTTCCAGAGAGAATGGTGCCTAAAGATGCTCGCCGATTACTGCTGGAGAATGAAGAGCGATATATTCCTGAGTATGATTCAGAAGAAAAGTAAAGAAAAGCAGATATTAGGTAACGTAATATCATAATTTAGGCTATATAATTTTTTAATCTGGTTTTCTTTAAATATCCATTACTGAATACCCTGCCTTCCAATTTAATTTTGGTTTGCAGAATTGAAATTGCACAAAAAGTACTGTTTACCTTATTAAAAGCGTATAATTGGAATCGCATTTTTTTTTAGAACGGTGGGAATCGGCAAGTGTTGATGGTTATTTGTTTAAAATTTTCTTTAAATTTAACTATATTTCGTTTGTTGAAAAATTTATACGAATTGTTTATCTTTTATTTTATATGATCTGAAGAAGGGGGGTTATATGTATTTGAATGATTTATAGAAGTAAATGTTATGTAAAATCATGTCTGTTTAACACTTTTATTGAGTGGTAGGATATAAAAGTTATTTGAATTGCACAAAAAAAAACATGGTATATATTATAACCATTATTCTTTTAAATTATCAGTTGTCATTTTTGAGAAATAAGAAGATAAGACATATCATACCAAGCGGGGTAGTCTCACAAACCCACCAGTATATCCCGCCAATAATAACTATGGAAACAAAAAAAAATGGATCACAAGTGTGAATACAATTTCAATCATTTTAGGACAAAGTCGTCCTACATTACTGTATATGTTGTCCACATATTTATCCTATGATTCTTATTTCATACTTTCTGTATGGAAGGATGTTATCTTAAACCACATGCACCACTCCGATACATTATTTATTTCTAATCCATGTTTACTTGGGCATTCATGGGCTGCTGATAAATTTCGCTGATAGTATTTAGTGAGCGAATGTAAACTTTTAACTGAAAATTGACTCTCTATTTTTGTCAATAAGTTAGTTTGAGAGTTTTTTTGAACTGTTCAATTACAGTTTAACTATTAGTTCCAATATAATGATTAACAATTTTTTTTTTAATTCTGTATGTTGGATAAATGGTGTTGCTTTTTTTAGATCGATAAGTAAATATATACACAAGCTGTTTAAGGTCGATGTTTTCATCTCTTTTAAATCATAAAATTTAATTATAACATTGTTTTAGAATAGCTATCAACTGGATAGTATGATTTTACTTAATGCTACTAAATAAACAAAACATTTTTTCCTAACGGTAAATGTATAATACTAACTTTGTTCTTTTTACTTTTTGTTGCAGGTACGACGACGATTACTTTCATAGGTTAAGAGTAAACAGCGTTAATGTGGGTGGCTTTACTAATTAGTTTTATAATAATAATAGAAACGAGGACTACTTACTTTGTAACCGGTGCGGCTTTTCTAGTAGGATTAAGTTTTTTTTAAGGTGTTTATTCGTTTTTGTTATGCTTTGTAAACATGTGTTTGTCAGAGTAAATTAGCATGTTAAAATAAGGAATAATCGCGCTCCTTTTCAAGTAGGATTAAGTTGTTTATTCAAGTATTTATATGTTGTTGTTTTGTTTTGTAAACATGTGTATGTTAGAGTAAATTAGCATGTTTGTATTAATTAGCATGTTAGAATTAAGGAAAAATCGAGCTCCTTCTGTAGTAGGATTAAGTTTTTTTTCTGGGTATTTATATGTTGATGTTTTGTTTTGTATATATGTGTATGTTAGAGGAAATTAGTGCGTTTCCCCAGTAGCCGCCTTAGCAGGTTGTAATTGTTTTTTTATTATGTAATTTGTGTTTTTACAGTTTCATTGTATTTTAAGTTAGAATTTATTATGTTAAGTCCATATTGCGTTTTTATTCCATACCTCCATTTCCTGTAGGCCCAATTATGAAGTGAGATGTTATTTTAAAAATGCTTTGTTACATTTATTTAATGTTAGATTAAGTGCATGCTGTTATGCCATGTTAACCTGAAGGAAATTTTCCCTAAGTACTGTTTTATTTATTATGCATGTATATTTCAAGTACTTCAAACTATAATTTTATCAATTGCGTTTATATTTGTACTAATTTTTTTTCAGTGTATTTAAATCATTTTCAGATATAGATGATGGTAATATTTTAACTAATCAATGATGAAAAATAGTTGTGTGAATTTAGAATATAAAAGGGAAAGTGAATTCCGATTTAATTTTTTTGTTATTATTATACTAATTTTTCTCGAGAGTGTTTCACGTTTGTTTCAGGCACAGAAAATTGTGATATTTTGAATTTAATGTTGGAACATCACACTTAGGTGACTCTTAGAAAATTGTGCATGTGATGCTGATTGTATAATATGAAAAGGGTAATTTCAAAAGTCAAAATGATGATCAGATTAAGATTAACAGAATCAACATCTGGATTGCATGAGTGAGTATAATTTTAAATTTAATTATATTATAAGAAAACAATATAAAACCTCATGATCAGATTTCTTTTAGAAAATTAGTGAAGGTTTTGTTTTTGTAAAAGACAGTTATAATTTTGGACATCATTAATTAATACCCTATTTTTAGTTGTAAAAGAGTTGGTGCATTCACTATAGACACATTATATTAATCATATACGCATTTTAAATATGCATTTGCCAAAGTCTTTTACAAGGTCTATGTCACATTTAAGATGGCTCATTCTTTTTCTGTTTAGCTTTCGGAACTACCGTAAAATATTACTACAGAGGATGATATGTACGAATGTGTTTTGTTGTTGTGTATTTTTTTTTTATTCTGTGTATTGTGTATATGTACTCGGTCGAGATTACAATTCATAAAAGCAGTTTTTTTATATATTTTTGTGGTATCTATCTACAACAAGGCTATTGTAATTGTTAGGTGAGATTTCAAAACTGAACATAGGATGTAAATTACTTCCACGAATAGACACTTATTCTTACTACAATAAGTTGTGTATAAATGTAATAAGTGGTAGGGGGATTACAGTCAAAATAGAAAAATGGGGTAATGACCAAAAAAAAAAGAATGACTTTATATAAAAATTGGGACAAACATAAGATCATAACTGTTAAAAAAAAGAATTTGGAAAAAAATAAATGGATAAAATTAAGAGAGGAAATAATTTTAAGCATAAAAGTGACTTGACATAGAAATAAGTCAACCGAATTACATATTTTACATTCACATTTAAACATTTTTTCCACTTAACTGATAGGTGGTACGATGAACTCTTTCGTCAGGATATGTCAGAGATGAAAACTTGTTTCCAGAGAGAATGGTGCCTAAAGATGCTCGCCGATTACTGCTGGAGAATGAAGAGCGATATATTCCTGAGTATGATTCAGAAGAAAAGTAAAGAAAAGCAGATATTAGGTAACGTAATATCATAATTTAGGCTATATAATTTTTTAATCTGGTTTTCTTTAAATATCCATTACTGAATACCCTGCCTTCCAATTTAATTTTGGTTTGCAGAATTGAAATTGCACAAAAAGTACTGTTTACCTTATTAAAAGCGTATAATTGGAATCGCATTTTTTTTTAGAACGGTGGGAATCGGCAAGTGTTGATGGTTATTTGTTTAAAATTTTCTTTAAATTTAACTATATTTCGTTTGTTGAAAAATTTATACGAATTGTTTATCTTTTATTTTATATGATCTGAAGAAGGGGGGTTATATGTATTTGAATGATTTATAGAAGTAAATGTTATGTAAAATCATGTCTGTTTAACACTTTTATTGAGTGGTAGGATATAAAAGTTATTTGAATTGCACAAAAAAAAACATGGTATATATTATAACCATTATTCTTTTAAATTATCAGTTGTCATTTTTGAGAAATAAGAAGATAAGACATATCATACCAAGCGGGGTAGTCTCACAAACCCACCAGTATATCCCGCCAATAATAACTATGGAAACAAAAAAAAATGGATCACAAGTGTGAATACAATTTCAATCATTTTAGGACAAAGTCGTCCTACATTACTGTATATGTTGTCCACATATTTATCCTATGATTCTTATTTCATACTTTCTGTATGGAAGGATGTTATCTTAAACCACATGCACCACTCCGATACATTATTTATTTCTAATCCATGTTTACTTGGGCATTCATGGGCTGCTGATAAATTTCGCTGATAGTATTTAGTGAGCGAATGTAAACTTTTAACTGAAAATTGACTCTCTATTTTTGTCAATAAGTTAGTTTGAGAGTTTTTTTGAACTGTTCAATTACAGTTTAACTATTAGTTCCAATATAATGATTAACAATTTTTTTTTTAATTCTGTATGTTGGATAAATGGTGTTGCTTTTTTTAGATCGATAAGTAAATATATACACAAGCTGTTTAAGGTCGATGTTTTCATCTCTTTTAAATCATAAAATTTAATTATAACATTGTTTTAGAATAGCTATCAACTGGATAGTATGATTTTACTTAATGCTACTAAATAAACAAAACATTTTTTCCTAACGGTAAATGTATAATACTAACTTTGTTCTTTTTACTTTTTGTTGCAGGTACGACGACGATTACTTTCATAGGTTAAGAGTAAACAGCGTTAATGTGGGTGGCTTTACTAATTAGTTTTATAATAATAATAGAAACGAGGACTACTTACTTTGTAACCGGTGCGGCTTTTCTAGTAGGATTAAGTTTTTTTTAAGGTGTTTATTCGTTTTTGTTATGCTTTGTAAACATGTGTTTGTCAGAGTAAATTAGCATGTTAAAATAAGGAATAATCGCGCTCCTTTTCAAGTAGGATTAAGTTGTTTATTCAAGTATTTATATGTTGTTGTTTTGTTTTGTAAACATGTGTATGTTAGAGTAAATTAGCATGTTTGTATTAATTAGCATGTTAGAATTAAGGAAAAATCGAGCTCCTTCTGTAGTAGGATTAAGTTTTTTTTCTGGGTATTTATATGTTGATGTTTTGTTTTGTATATATGTGTATGTTAGAGGAAATTAGTGCGTTTCCCCAGTAGCCGCCTTAGCAGGTTGTAATTGTTTTTTTATTATGTAATTTGTGTTTTTACAGTTTCATTGTATTTTAAGTTAGAATTTATTATGTTAAGTCCATATTGCGTTTTTATTCCATACCTCCATTTCCTGTAGGCCCAATTATGAAGTGAGATGTTATTTTAAAAATGCTTTGTTACATTTATTTAATGTTAGATTAAGTGCATGCTGTTATGCCATGTTAACCTGAAGGAAATTTTCCCTAAGTACTGTTTTATTTATTATGCATGTATATTTCAAGTACTTCAAACTATAATTTTATCAATTGCGTTTATATTTGTACTAATTTTTTTTCAGTGTATTTAAATCATTTTCAGATATAGATGATGGTAATATTTTAACTAATCAATGATGAAAAATAGTTGTGTGAATTTAGAATATAAAAGGGAAAGTGAATTCCGATTTAATTTTTTTGTTATTATTATACTAATTTTTCTCGAGAGTGTTTCACGTTTGTTTCAGGCACAGAAAATTGTGATATTTTGAATTTAATGTTGGAACATCACACTTAGGTGACTCTTAGAAAATTGTGCATGTGATGCTGATTGTATAATATGAGAAGGGTAATTTCAAAAGTCAAAATGATGATCAGATTAAGATTAACAGAATCAACATCTGGATTGCATGAGTGAGTATAATTTTAAATTTAATTATATTATAAGAAAACAATATAAAACCTCATGATCAGATTTCTTTTAGAAAATTAGTGAAGGTTTTGTTTTTGTAAAAGACAGTTATAATTTTGGACATCATTAATTAATACCTTATTTTTAGTTGTAAAAGAGTTGGTGCATTCACTATAGACACATTATATTAATCATATACGCATTTTAAATATGCATTTGCCAAAGTCCTTTACAAGGTCTATGTCACATTTAAGATGGCTCTTTCTTTTTCTGTTTAGCTTTCGGAACTACCGTAAAATATTACTACAGAGGATGATATGTACGAATGTGTTTTGTTGTTGTGTATTTTTTTTTTATTCTGTGTATTGTGTATATGTACTCGGTCGAGATTACAATTCATAAAAGCAGTTTTTTTATATATTTTTGTGGTATCTATCTACAACAAGGCTATTGTAATTGTTAGGTGAGATTTCAAAACTGAACATAGGATGTAAATTACTTCCACGAATAGACACTTATTCTTACTACAATAAGTTGTGTATAAATGTAATAAGGGGTAGGGGGAGTACAGTCAAAATAGAAAAATGGGGTAATGACCAAAAAAAAAGAATGACTTTATATAAAAATTGGGACAAACATAAGATCATAACTGTTAAAAAAAAGAATTTGGAAAAAAATAAATGGATAAAATTAAGAGAGGAAATAATTTTAAGCATAAAAGTGACTTGACATAGAAATAAGTCAACAGAATTACATATTTTACATTCACATTTAAACATTTTTTCCACTTAACTGATAGGTGGTACGATGAACTCTTTCGTCAGGATATGTCAGAGATGAAAACTTGTTTCCAGAGAGAATGGTGCCTAAGGATGCTCGCCGATTACTGCTGGAGAATGAAGAGCGATATATTCCTGAGTATGATTCAGAAGAAAAGTAAAGAAAAGCAGATATTAGGTAACGTAATATCATAATTTAGGCTATATAATTTTTTAATCTGGTTTTCTTTAAATATCCATTACTGAATACCCTGCCTTCCAATTTAATTTTGGTTTGCAGATTTGAAATTGCACAAAAAGTACTGTTTACCTTATTAAAAGCGTATAATTGGAATCGCATTTTTTTTTAGAACGGTGGGAATCGGCAAGTGTTGATGGTTATTTGTTTAAAATTTTCTTTAAATTTAACTATATTTCGTTTGTTGAAAAATTTATACGAATTGTTTATCTTTTATTTTATATGATCTGAAGAAGGGGGGTTATATGTATTTGAATGATTTATAGAAGTAAATGTTATGTAAAATCATGTCTGTTTAACACTTTTATTGAGTGGTAGGATATAAAAGTTATTTGAATTGAACAAAAAAAAACATGGTATATATTATAACCATTATTCTTTTAAATTATCAGTTGTCATTTTTGAGAAATAAGAAGATAAGACATATCATACCAAGCGGGGTAGTCTCACAAACCCACCAGTATATCCCGCCAATTATAACTATGGAAACAAAAAAAAATGGATCATAAGTGTGAATACAATTTCAATCATTTTAGGACAAAGTCGTCCTACATTACTGTATATGTTGTCCACATATTTATCCTATGATTCTTATTTCATACTTTCTGTATGGAAGGATGTTATCTTAAACCACATGCACCACCCGATACATTATTTATTTCTAATCCATGTTTACTTGGGCATTCATGGGCTGCTAATAAATTTCTCTGATAGTATTTAGTGAGCGAATGTAAACTTTTAACTGAAAATTGACTCTCTAATTTTGTCAATAAGTTAGTTTGAGAGTTTTTTTGAACTGTTAATTACAGTTTAACTATTAGTTCTAATATAATGATTAACAATTTTTTTTTTAATTCTGTATGTTGGATAAATGTTGTTGCTTTTTTTAGATCGATAAGTAAATATATACACAAGCTGTTTAAGGTCGATGTTTTCAACTCTTTTAAATCATAAAATTGAATTATAACATTGTTATAGAATAGCTATCAACTGGATAGTATGATTTTACTTAATGCTACTAAGTAAACAAAACATTTTTTCCTAACGGTAAATGTATAATTCTAACTTTGTTCTTTTTACTTTTTGTTGCAGGTACGACGACGATTACTTTCATAGGTTAAGAGTAAACAGCGTTAATGTGGGTGGCTTAACTAATTAGTTTTATAATAATAATAGAAACGAGGACTACTTACTTTGTAACCGGTGCGGCTTTTCTAGTAGGATTAAGTTTTTTTTAAGGTGTTTATTCGTTTTTGTTATGCTTTGTAAACATGTGTTTGTCAGAGTAAATTAGCATGTTAAAATAAGGAATAATCGCGCTCCTTTTCAAGTAGGATTAAGTTGTTTATTCAAGTATTTATATGTTGTTGTTTTGTTTTGTAAACATGTGTATGTTAGAGTAAATTAGCATGTTTATATTAATTGGCATGTTAGAATTAAGGAAAAATCGAGCTCCTTCTGTAGTAGGATTAAGTTTTTTTTCTGGGTATTTATATGTTGATGTTTTGTTTTGTATATATGTGTATGTTAGAGGAAATTAGCATTAATGTATTAATTAGCTTGTTAGAATTAAAAAAAGTGCGTTTCCCCAGTAGCCGCCTTAGCAGGTTGTAATTGTTTTTTTATTATGTAATTTGTGTTTTTACAGTTTCATTGTATTTTAAGTTAGAATTTATTATGTTAAGTCCATATTGCGTTTTTATTCCATACCTCCATTTCCTGTAGGCCCAATTATGAAGTGAGATGTTATTTTAAAAATGCTTTGTTACATTTATTTAATGTTAGATTAAGTGCATGCTGTTATGCCATGTTAACCTGAAGGAAATTTTCCCTAAGTACTGTTTTATTTATTATGCATGTATATTTCAAGTACTTCAAACTATAATTTTATCAATTGCGTTTATATTTGTACTAATTTTTTTTCAGTGTATTTAAATCATTTTCAGATATAGATGATGGTAATATTTTAACTAATCAATGATGAAAAATAGTTGTGTGAATTTAGAATATAAAAGGGAAAGTGAATTCCGATTTAATTTTTTTGTTATTATTATACTAATTTTTCTCGAGAGTGTTTCACGTTTGTTTCAGGCACAGAAAATTGTGATATTTTGAATTTAATGTTGGAACATCACACTTAGGTGACTCTTAGAAAATTGTGCATGTGATGCTGATTGTATAATATGAAAAGGGTAATTTCCAAAGTCAAAATGATGATCAGATTAAGATTAACAGAATCAACATCTGGATTGCATGAGTGAGTATAATTTTAAATTTAATTATATTATAAGAAAACAATATAAAACCTCATGATCAGATTTCTTTTAGAAAATTAGTGAAGGTTTTGTTTTTGTAAAAGACAGTTATAATTTTGGACATCATTAATTAATACCCTATTTTTAGTTGTAAAAGAGTTGGTGCATTCACTATAGACACATTATATTAATCATATACGCATTTTAAATATGCATTTGCCAAAGTCTTTTACAAGGTCTATGTCACATTTAAGATGGCTCATTCTTTTTCTGTTTAGCTTTCGGAACTACCGTAAAATATTACTACAGAGGATGATATGTACGAATGTGTTTTGTTGTTGTGTATTTTTTTTTTATTCTGTGTATTGTGTATATGTACTCGGTCGAGATTACAATTCATAAAAGCAGTTTTTTTATATATTTTTGTGGTATCTATCTACAACAAGGCTATTGTAATTGTTAGGTGAGATTTCAAAACTGAACATAGGATGTAAATTACTTCCACGAATAGACACTTATTCTTACTACAATAAGTTGTGTATAAATGTAATAAGGGGTAGGGGGAGTACAGTCAAAATAGAAAAATGGGGTAATGACCAAAAAAAAAGAATGACTTTATATAAAAATTGGGACAAACATAAGATCATAACTGTTAAAAAAAAGAATTTGGAAAAAAATAAATGGATAAAATTAAGAGAGGAAATAATTTTAAGCATAAAAGTGACTTGACATAGAAATAAGTCAACAGAATTACATATTTTACATTCACATTTAAACATTTTTTCCACTTAACTGATAGGTGGTACGATGAACTCTTTCGTCAGGATATGTCAGAGATGAAAACTTGTTTCCAGAGAGAATGGTGCCTAAAGATGCTCGCCGATTACTGCTGGAGAATGAAGAGCGATATTTTCCTGAGTATGATTCAGAAGAAAAGTAAAGAAAAGCAGATATTAGGTAACGTAATATCATAATTTAGGCTATATAATTTTTTAATCTGGTTTTCTTTAAATATCCATTACTGAATACCCTGCCTTCCAATTTAATTTTGGTTTGCAGATTTGAAATTGCACAAAAAGTACTGTTTACCTTATTAAAAGTGTATAATTGGAATCGCATTTTTTTTTAGAACGGTGGGAATCGGCAAGTGTTGATGGTTATTTGTTTAAAATTTTCTTTAAATTTAACTATATTTCGTTTGTTGAAAAATTTATACGAATTGTTTATCTTTTATTTTATATGATCTGAAGAAGGGGGGTTATATGTATTTGAATGATTTATAGAAGTAAATGTTATGTAAAATCATGTCTGTTTAACACTTTTATTGAGTGGTAGGATATAAAAGTTATTTGAATTGAACAAAAAAAAACATGGTATATATTATAACCATTATTCTTTTAAATTATCAGTTGTCATTTTTGAGAAATAAGAAGATAAGACATATCATACCAAGCGGGGTAGTCTCACAAACCCACCAGTATATCCCGCCAATTATAACTATGGAAACAAAAAAAAATGGATCATAAGTGTGAATACAATTTCAATCATTTTAGGACAAAGTCGTCCTACATTACTGTATATGTTGTCCACATATTTATCCTATGATTCTTATTTCATACTTTCTGTATGGAAGGATGTTATCTTAAACCACATGCACCACTCCGATACATTATTTATTTCTAATCCATGTTTACTTGGGCATTCATGGGCTGCTAATAAATTTCTCTGATAGTATTTAGTGAGCGAATGTAAACTTTTAACTGAAAATTGACTCTCTAATTTTGTCAATAAGTTAGTTTGAGAGTTTTTTTGAACTGTTCAATTACAGTTTAACTATTAGTTCCAATATAATGATTAACAATTTTTTTTTTAATTCTGTATGTTGGATAAATGGTGTTGCTTTTTTTAGATCGATAAGTAAATATATACACAAGCTGTTTAAGGTCGATGTTTTCATCTCTTTTAAATCATAAAATTTAATTATAACATTGTTTTAGAATAGCTATCAACTGGATAGTATGATTTTACTTAATGCTACTAAATAAACAAAACATTTTTTCCTAACGGTAAATGTATAATACTAACTTTGTTCTTTTTACTTTTTGTTGCAGGTACGACGACGATTACTTTCATAGGTTAAGAGTAAACAGCGTTAATGTGGGTGGCTTTACTAATTAGTTTTATAATAATAATAGAAACGAGGACTACTTACTTTGTAACCGGTGCGGCTTTTCTAGTAGGATTAAGTTTTTTTTAAGGTGTTTATTCGTTTTTGTTATGCTTTGTAAACATGTGTTTGTCAGAGTAAATTAGCATGTTAAAATAAGGAATAATCGCGCTCCTTTTCAAGTAGGATTAAGTTGTTTATTCAAGTATTTATATGTTGTTTTGTTTTGTAAACATGTGTATGTTAGAGTAAATTAGCATGTTTGTATTAATTAGCATGTTAGAATTAAGGAAAAATCGAGCTCCCTCTGTAGTAGGATTAAGTTTTTTTTCTGGGTATTTATATGTTGATGTTTTGTTTTGTATATATGTGTATGTTAGAGGAAATTAGCATTAATGTATTAATTAGCTTGTTAGAATTAAAAAAAGTGCGTTTCCCCAGTAGCCGCCTTAGCAGGTTGTAATTGTTTTTTTATTATGTAATTTGTGTTTTTACAGTTTCATTGTATTTTAAGTTAGAATTTATTATGTTAAGTCCATATTGCGTTTTTATTCCATACCTCCATTTCCTGTAGGCCCAATTATGAAGTGAGATGTTATTTTAAAAATGCTTTGTTACATTTATTTAATGTTAGATTAAGTGCATGCTGTTATGCCATGTTAACCTGAAGGAAATTTTCCCTAAGTACTGTTTTATTTATTATGCATGTATATTTCAAGTACTTCAAACTATAATTTTATCAATTGCGTTTATATTTGTACTAATTTTTTTTCAGTGTATTTAAATCATTTTCAGATATAGATGATGGTAATATTTTAACTAATCAATGATGAAAAATAGTTGTGTGAATTTAGAATATAAAAGGGAAAGTGAATTCCGATTTAATTTTTTTGTTATTATTATACTAATTTTTCTCGAGAGTGTTTCACGTTTGTTTCAGGCACAGAAAATTGTGATATTTTGAATTTAATGTTGGAACATCACACTTAGGTGACTCTTAGAAAATTGTGCATGTGATGCTGATTGTATAATATGAAAAGGGTAATTTCCAAAGTCAAAATGATGATCAGATTAAGATTAACAGAATCAACATCTGGATTGCATGAGTGAGTATAATTTTAAATTTAATTATATTATAAGAAAACAATATAAAACCTCATGATCAGATTTCTTTTAGAAAATTAGTGAAGGTTTTGTTTTTGTAAAAGACAGTTATAATTTTGGACATCATTAATTAATACCCTATTTTTAGTTGTAAAAGAGTTGGTGCATTCACTATAGACACATTATATTAATCATATACGCATTTTAAATATGCATTTGCCAAAGTCTTTTACAAGGTCTATGTCACATTTAAGATGGCTCATTCTTTTTCTGTTTAGCTTTCGGAACTACCGTAAAATATTACTACAGAGGATGATATGTACGAATGTGTTTTGTTGTTGTGTATTTTTTTTTTATTCTGTGTATTGTGTATATGTACTCGGTCGAGATTACAATTCATAAAAGCAGTTTTTTTATATATTTTTGTGGTATCTATCTACAACAAGGCTATTGTAATTGTTAGGTGAGATTTCAAAACTGAACATAGGATGTAAATTACTTCCACGAATATACACTTATTCTTACTACAATAAGTTGTGTATAAATGTAATAAGTGGTACGGGGATTACAGTCAAAATAGAAAAATGGGGTAATGACCAAAAAAAAAAGAATGACTTTATATAAAAATTGGGACAAACATAAGATCATAACTGTTAAAAAAAAGAATTTGGAAAAAAATAAATGGATAAAATTAAGAGAGGAAATAATTTTAAGCATAAAAGTGACTTGACATAGAAATAAGTCAACAGAATTACATATTTTACATTCACATTTAAACATTTTTTCCACTTAACTGATAGGTGGTACGATGAACTCTTTCGTCAGGATATGTCAGAGATGAAAACTTGTTTCCAGAGAGAATGGTGCCTAAAGATGCTCGCCGATTACTGCTGGAGAATGAAGAGCGATATTTTCCTGAGTATGATTCAGAAGAAAAGTAAAGAAAAGCAGATATTAGGTAACGTAATATCATAATTTAGGCTATATAATTTTTTAATCTGGTTTTCTTTAAATATCCATTACTGAATACCCTGCCTTCCAATTTAATTTTGGTTTGCAGAATTGAAATTGCACAAAAAGTACTGTTTACCTTATTAAAAGCGTATAATTGGAATCGCATTTTTTTTTAGAACGGTGGGAATCGGCAAGTGTTGATGGTTATTTGTTTAAAATTTTCTATAAATTTAACTATATTTCGTTTGTTGAAAAATTTATACGAATTGTTTATCTTTTATTTTATATGATCTGAAGAAGGGGGGTTATATGTATTTGAATGATTTATAGAAGTAAATGTTATGTAAAATCATGTCTGTTTAACACTTTTATTGAGTGGTAGGATATAAAAGTTATTTGAATTGAGCAAAAAAAAACATGGTATATATTATAACCATTATTCTTTTAAATTATCAGTTGTCATTTTTGAGAAATAAGAAGATAAGACATATCATACCAAGCGGGGTAGTCTCACAAACCCACCAGTATATCCCGCCAATTATAACTATGGAAACAAAAAAAAAATGGATCATAAGTGTGAATACAATTTCAATCATTTTAGGACAAAGTCGTCCTACATTACTGTATATGTTGTCCACATATTTATCCTATGATTCTTATTTCATACTTTCTGTATGGAAGGATGTTATCTTAAACCACATGCACCACTCCGATACATTATTTATTTCTAATCCATGTTTACTTGGGCATTCATGGGCTGCTAATAAATTTCTCTGATAGTATTTGGTGAGCGAATGTAAACTTTTAACTGAAAATTGACTCTCTATTTTTGTCAATAAGTTAGTTTGAGAGTTTTTTTGAACTGTTCAATTACAGTTTAACTATTAGTTCCAATATAATGATTAACAATTTTTTTTTTAATTCTGTATGTTGGATAAATGGTGTTGCTTTTTTTAGATCGATAAGTAAATATATACACAAGCTGTTTAAGGTCGATGTTTTCATCTCTTTTAAATCATAAAATTTAATTATAACATTGTTTTAGAATAGCTATCAACTGGATAGTATGATTTTACTTAATGCTACTAAATAAACAAAACATTTTTTCCTAACGGTAAATGTATAATACTAACTTTGTTCTTTTTACTTTTTGTTGCAGGTACGACGACGATTACTTTCATAGGTTAAGAGTAAACAGCGTTAATGTGGGTGGCTTTACTAATTAGTTTTATAATAATAATAGAAACGAGGACTACTTACTTTGTAACCGGTGCGGCTTTTCTAGTAGGATTAAGTTTTTTTTAAGGTGTTTATTCGTTTTTGTTATGCTTTGTAAACATGTGTTTGTCAGAGTAAATTAGCATGTTAAAATAAGGAATAATCGCGCTCCTTTTCAAGTAGGATTAAGTTGTTTATTCAAGTATTTATATGTTGTTTTGTTTTGTAAACATGTGTATGTTAGAGTAAATTAGCATGTTTGTATTAATTAGCATGTTAGAATTAAGGAAAAATCGAGCTCCCTCTGTAGTAGGATTAAGTTTTTTTTCTGGGTATTTATATGTTGATGTTTTGTTTTGTATATATGTGTATGTTAGAGGAAATTAGCATTAATGTATTAATTAGCTTGTTAGAATTAAAAAAAGTGCGTTTCCCCAGTAGCCGCCTTAGCAGGTTGTAATTGTTTTTTTATTATGTAATTTGTGTTTTTACAGTTTCATTGTATTTTAAGTTAGAATTTATTATGTTAAGTCCATATTGCGTTTTTATTCCATACCTCCATTTCCTGTAGGCCCAATTATGAAGTGAGATGTTATTTTAAAAATGCTTTGTTACATTTATTTAATGTTAGATTAAGTGCATGCTGTTATGCCATGTTAACCTGAAGGAAATTTTCCCTAAGTACTGTTTTATTTATTATGCATGTATATTTCAAGTACTTCAAACTATAATTTTATCAATTGCGTTTATATTTGTACTAATTTTTTTTCAGTGTATTTAAATCATTTTCAGATATAGATGATGGTAATATTTTAACTAATCAATGATGAAAAATAGTTGTGTGAATTTAGAATATAAAAGGGAAAGTGAATTCCGATTTAATTTTTTTGTTATTATTATACTAATTTTTCTCGAGAGTGTTTCACGTTTGTTTCAGGCACAGAAAATTGTGATATTTTGAATTTAATGTTGGAACATCACACTTAGGTGACTCTTAGAAAATTGTGCATGTGATGCTGATTGTATAATATGAAAAGGGTAATTTCCAAAGTCAAAATGATGATCAGATTAAGATTAACAGAATCAACATCTGGATTGCATGAGTGAGTATAATTTTAAATTTAATTATATTATAAGAAAACAATATAAAACCTCATGATCAGATTTCTTTTAGAAAATTAGTGAAGGTTTTGTTTTTGTAAAAGACAGTTATAATTTTGGACATCATTAATTAATACCCTATTTTTAGTTGTAAAAGAGTTGGTGCATTCACTATAGACACATTATATTAATCATATACGCATTTTAAATATGCATTTGCCAAAGTCTTTTACAAGGTCTATGTCACATTTAAGATGGCTCATTCTTTTTCTGTTTAGCTTTCGGAACTACCGTAAAATATTACTACAGAGGATGATATGTACGAATGTGTTTTGTTGTTGTGTATTTTTTTTTTATTCTGTGTATTGTGTATATGTACTCGGTCGAGATTACAATTCATAAAAGCAGTTTTTTTATATATTTTTGTGGTATCTATCTACAACAAGGCTATTGTAATTGTTAGGTGAGATTTCAAAACTGAACATAGGATGTAAATTACTTCCACGAATATACACTTATTCTTACTACAATAAGTTGTGTATAAATGTAATAAGTGGTAGGGGGATTACAGTCAAAATAGAAAAATGGGGTAATGACCAAAAAAAAAAGAATGACTTTATATAAAAATTGGGACAAACATAAGATCATAACTGTTAAAAAAAAGAATTTGGAAAAAAATAAATGGATAAAATTAAGAGAGGAAATAATTTTAAGCATAAAAGTGACTTGACATAGAAATAAGTCAACAGAATTACATATTTTACATTCACATTTAAACATTTTTTCCACTTAACTGATAGGTGGTACGATGAACTCTTTCGTCAGGATATGTCAGAGATGAAAACTTGTTTCCAGAGAGAATGGTGCCTAAAGATGCTCGCCGATTACTGCTGGAGAATGAAGAGCGATATTTTCCTGAGTATGATTCAGAAGAAAAGTAAAGAAAAGCAGATATTAGGTAACGTAATATCATAATTTAGGCTATATAATTTTTTAATCTGGTTTTCTTTAAATATCCATTACTGAATACCCTGCCTTCCAATTTAATTTTGGTTTGCAGAATTGAAATTGCACAAAAAGTACTGTTTACCTTATTAAAAGCGTATAATTGGAATCGCATTTTTTTTTAGAACGGTGGGAATCGGCAAGTGTTGATGGTTATTTGTTTAAAATTTTCTATAAATTTAACTATATTTCGTTTGTTGAAAAATTTATACGAATTGTTTATCTTTTATTTTATATGATCTGAAGAAGGGGGGTTATATGTATTTGAATGATTTATAGAAGTAAATGTTATGTAAAATCATGTCTGTTTAACACTTTTATTGAGTGGTAGGATATAAAAGTTATTTGAATTGAGCAAAAAAAAACATGGTATATATTATAACCATTATTCTTTTAAATTATCAGTTGTCATTTTTGAGAAATAAGAAGATAAGACATATCATACCAAGCGGGGTAGTCTCACAAACCCACCAGTATATCCCGCCAATTATAACTATGGAAACAAAAAAAAAATGGATCATAAGTGTGAATACAATTTCAATCATTTTAGGACAAAGTCGTCCTACATTACTGTATATGTTGTCCACATATTTATCCTATGATTCTTATTTCATACTTTCTGTATGGAAGGATGTTATCTTAAACCACATGCACCACTCCGATACATTATTTATTTCTAATCCATGTTTACTTGGGCATTCATGGGCTGCTAATAAATTTCTCTGATAGTATTTGGTGAGCGAATGTAAACTTTTAACTGAAAATTGACTCTCTAATTTTGTCAATAAGTTAGTTTGAGAGTTTTTTTGAACTGTTTAATTACAGTTTAACTATTAGTTCTAATATAATGATTAACAATTTTTTTTTTAATTCTGTATGTTGGATAAATGGTGTTGCTTTTTTTAGATCGATAAGTAAATATATACACAAGCTGTTTAAGGTCGATGTTTTCAACTCTTTTAAATCATAAAATTTAATTATAACATTGTTTTAGAATAGCTATCAACTGGATAGTATGATTTTACTTAATGCTACTAAATAAACAAAACATTTTTTCCTAACGGTAAATGTATAATACTAACTTTGTTCTTTTTACTTTTTGTTGCAGGTACGACGACGATTACTTTCATAGGTTAAGAGTAAACAGCGTTAATGTGGGTGGCTTTACTAATTAGTTTTATAATAATAATAGAAACGAGGACTACTTACTTTGTAACCGGTGCGGCTTTTCTAGTAGGATTAAGTTTTTTTTAAGGTGTTTATTCGTTTTTGTTATGCTTTGTAAACATGTGTTTGTCAGAGTAAATTAGCATGTTAAAATAAGGAATAATCGCGCTCCTTTTCAAGTAGGATTAAGTTGTTTATTCAAGTATTTATATGTTGTTGTTTTGTTTTGTAAACATGTGTATGTTAGAGTAAATTAGCATGTTTGTATTAATTAGCATGTTAGAATTAAGGAAAAATCGAGCTCCCTCTGTAGTAGGATTAAGTTTTTTTTCTGGGTATTTATATGTTGATGTTTTGTTTTGTATATATGTGTATGTTAGAGGAAATTAGCATTAATGTATTAATTAGCTTGTTAGAATTAAAAAAAGTGCGTTTCCCCAGTAGCCGCCTTAGCAGGTTGTAATTGTTTTTTTATTATGTAATTTGTGTTTTTACAGTTTCATTGTATTTTAAGTTAGAATTTATTATGTTAAGTCCATATTGCGTTTTTATTCCATACCTCCATTTCCTGTAGGCCCAATTATGAAGTGAGATGTTATTTTAAAAATGCTTTGTTACATTTATTTAATGTTAGATTAAGTGCATGCTGTTATGCCATGTTAACCTGAAGGAAATTTTCCCTAAGTACTGTTTTATTTATTATGCATGTATATTTCAAGTACTTCAAACTATAATTTTATCAATTGCGTTTATATTTGTACTAATTTTTTTTCAGTGTATTTAAATCATTTTCAGATATAGATGATGGTAATATTTTAACTAATCAATGATGAAAAATAGTTGTGTGAATTTAGAATATAAAAGGGAAAGTGAATTCCGATTTAATTTTTTTGTTATTATTATACTAATTTTTCTCGAGAGTGTTTCACGTTTGTTTCAGGCACAGAAAATTGTGATATTTTGAATTTAATGTTGGAACATCACACTTAGGTGACTCTTAGAAAATTGTGCATGTGATGCTGATTGTATAATATGAGAAGGGTAATTTCCAAAGTCAAAATGATGATCAGATTAAGATTAACAGAATCAACATCTGGATTGCATGAGTGAGTATAATTTTAAATTTAATTATATTATAAGAAAACAATATAAAACCTCATGATCAGATTTCTTTTAGAAAATTAGTGAAGGTTTTGTTTTTGTAAAAGACAGTTATAATTTTGGACATCATTAATTAATACCCTATTTTTAGTTGTAAAAGAGTTGGTGCATTCACTATAGACACATTATATTAATCATATACGCATTTTAAATATGCATTTGCCAAAGTCTTTTACAAGGTCTATGTCACATTTAAGATGGCTCATTCTTTTTCTGTTTAGCTTTCGGAACTACCGTAAAATATTACTACAGAGGATGATATGTACGAATGTGTTTTGTTGTTGTGTATTTTTTTTTTATTCTGTGTATTGTGTATATGTACTCGGTCGAGATTACAATTCATAAAAGCAGTTTTTTTATATATTTTTGTGGTATCTATCTACAACAAGGCTATTGTAATTGTTAGGTGAGATTTCAAAACTGAACATAGGATGTAAATTACTTCCACGAATATACACTTATTCTTACTACAATAAGTTGTGTATAAATGTAATAAGTGGTAGGGGGATTACAGTCAAAATAGAAAAATGGGGTAATGACCAAAAAAAAAAGAATGACTTTATATAAAAATTGGGACAAACATAAGATCATAACTGTTAAAAAAAAGAATTTGGAAAAAAATAAATGGATAAAATTAAGAGAGGAAATAATTTTAAGCATAAAAGTGACTTGACATAGAAATAAGTCAACAGAATTACATATTTTACATTCACATTTAAACATTTTTTCCACTTAACTGATAGGTGGTACGATGAACTCTTTCGTCAGGATATGTCAGAGATGAAAACTTGTTTCCAGAGAGAATGGTGCCTAAAGATGCTCGCCGATTACTGCTGGAGAATGAAGAGCGATATTTTCCTGAGTATGATTCAGAAGAAAAGTAAAGAAAAGCAGATATTAGGTAACGTAATATCATAATTTAGGCTATATAATTTTTTAATCTGGTTTTCTTTAAATATCCATTACTGAATACCCTGCCTTCCAATTTAATTTTGGTTTGCAGAATTGAAATTGCACAAAAAGTACTGTTTACCTTATTAAAAGCGTATAATTGGAATCGCATTTTTTTTTAGAACGGTGGGAATCGGCAAGTGTTGATGGTTATTTGTTTAAAATTTTCTATAAATTTAACTATATTTCGTTTGTTGAAAAATTTATACGAATTGTTTATCTTTTATTTTATATGATCTGAAGAAGGGGGGTTATATGTATTTGAATGATTTATAGAAGTAAATGTTATGTAAAATCATGTCTGTTTAACACTTTTATTGAGTGGTAGGATATAAAAGTTATTTGAATTGAGCAAAAAAAAACATGGTATATATTATAACCATTATTCTTTTAAATTATCAGTTGTCATTTTTGAGAAATAAGAAGATAAGACATATCATACCAAGCGGGGTAGTCTCACAAACCCACCAGTATATCCCGCCAATTATAACTATGGAAACAAAAAAAAAATGGATCATAAGTGTGAATACAATTTCAATCATTTTAGGACAAAGTCGTCCTACATTACTGTATATGTTGTCCACATATTTATCCTATGATTCTTATTTCATACTTTCTGTATGGAAGGATGTTATCTTAAACCACATGCACCACTCCGATACATTATTTATTTCTAATCCATGTTTACTTGGGCATTCATGGGCTGCTAATAAATTTCTCTGATAGTATTTGGTGAGCGAATGTAAACTTTTAACTGAAAATTGACTCTCTAATTTTGTCAATAAGTTAGTTTGAGAGTTTTTTTGAACTGTTTAATTACAGTTTAACTATTAGTTCTAATATAATGATTAACAATTTTTTTTTTAATTCTGTATGTTGGATAAATGGTGTTGCTTTTTTTAGATCGATAAGTAAATATATACACAAGCTGTTTAAGGTCGATGTTTTCAACTCTTTTAAATCATAAAATTTAATTATAACATTGTTTTAGAATAGCTATCAACTGGATAGTATGATTTTACTTAATGCTACTAAATAAACAAAACATTTTTTCCTAACGGTAAATGTATAATACTAACTTTGTTCTTTTTACTTTTTGTTGCAGGTACGACGACGATTACTTTCATAGGTTAAGAGTAAACAGCGTTAATGTGGGTGGCTTTACTAATTAGTTTTATAATAATAATAGAAACGAGGACTACTTACTTTGTAACCGGTGCGGCTTTTCTAGTAGGATTAAGTTTTTTTTAAGGTGTTTATTCGTTTTTGTTATGCTTTGTAAACATGTGTTTGTCAGAGTAAATTAGCATGTTAAAATAAGGAATAATCGCGCTCCTTTTCAAGTAGGATTAAGTTGTTTATTCAAGTATTTATATGTTGTTGTTTTGTTTTGTAAACATGTGTATGTTAGAGTAAATTAGCATGTTTGTATTAATTAGCATGTTAGAATTAAGGAAAAATCGAGCTCCTTCTGTAGTAGGATTAAGTTTTTTTTCTGGGTATTTATATGTTGATGTTTTGTTTTGTATATATGTGTATGTTAGAGGAAATTAGCATTAATGTATTAATTAGCTTGTTAGAATTAAAAAAAGTGCGTTTCCCCAGTAGCCGCCTTAGCAGGTTGTAATTGTTTTTTTATTATGTAATTTGTGTTTTTACAGTTTCATTGTATTTTAAGTTAGAATTTATTATGTTAAGTCCATATTGCGTTTTTATTCCATACCTCCATTTCCTGTAGGCCCAATTATGAAGTGAGATGTTATTTTAAAAATGCTTTGTTACATTTATTTAATGTTAGATTAAGTGCATGCTGTTATGCCATGTTAACCTGAAGGAAATTTTCCCTAAGTACTGTTTTATTTATTATGCATGTATATTTCAAGTACTTCAAACTATAATTTTATCAATTGCGTTTATATTTGTACTAATTTTTTTTCAGTGTATTTAAATCATTTTCAGATATAGATGATGGTAATATTTTAACTAATCAATGATGAAAAATAGTTGTGTGAATTTAGAATATAAAAGGGAAAGTGAATTCCGATTTAATTTTTTTGTTATTATTATACTAATTTTTCTCGAGAGTGTTTCACGTTTGTTTCAGGCACAGAAAATTGTGATATTTTGAATTTAATGTTGGAACATCACACTTAGGTGACTCTTAGAAAATTGTGCATGTGATGCTGATTGTATAATATGAGAAGGGTAATTTCAAAAGTCAAAATGATGATCAGATTAAGATTAACAGAATCAACATCTGGATTGCATGAGTGAGTATAATTTTAAATTTAATTATATTATAAGAAAACAATATAAAACCTCATGATCAGATTTCTTTTAGAAAATTAGTGAAGGTTTTGTTTTTGTAAAAGACAGTTATAATTTTGGACATCATTAATTAATACCCTATTTTTAGTTGTAAAAGAGTTGGTGCATTCACTATAGACACATTATATTAATCATATACGCATTTTAAATATGCATTTGCCAAAGTCTTTTACAAGGTCTATGTCACATTTAAGATGGCTCATTCTTTTTCTGTTTAGCTTTCGGAACTACCGTAAAATATTACTACAGAGGATGATATGTACGAATGTGTTTTGTTGTTGTGTATTTTTTTTTTATTCTGTGTATTGTGTATATGTACTCGGTCGAGATTACAATTCATAAAAGCAGTTTTTTTATATATTTTTGTGGTATCTATCTACAACAAGGCTATTGTAATTGTTAGGTGAGATTTCAAAACTGAACATAGGATGTAAATTACTTCCACGAATAGACACTTATTCTTACTACAATAAGTTGTGTATAAATGTAATAAGTGGTAGGGGGATTACAGTCAAAATAGAAAAATGGGGTAATGACCAAAAAAAAAAGAATGACTTTATATAAAAATTGGGACAAACATAAGATCATAACTGTTAAAAAAAAGAATTTGGAAAAAAATAAATGGATAAAATTAAGAGAGGAAATAATTTTAAGCATAAAA
This sequence comes from Lycorma delicatula, assembly GCF_047948215.1. Classification (NCBI taxonomy): domain Eukaryota; kingdom Metazoa; phylum Arthropoda; class Insecta; order Hemiptera; family Fulgoridae; genus Lycorma; species Lycorma delicatula. The sequence continues at coordinate 198,716,276 of NC_134457.1, read as the reverse complement.
GTGACTTGACATAGAAATAAGTCAACCGAATTACATATTTTACATTCACATTTAAACATTTTTTCCACTTAACTGATAGGTGGTACGATGAACTCTTTCGTCAGGATATGTCAGAGATGAAAACTTGTTTCCAGAGAGAATGGTGCCTAAAGATGCTCGCCGATTACTGCTGGAGAATGAAGAGCGATATATTCCTGAGTATGATTCAGAAGAAAAGTAAAGAAAAGCAGATATTAGGTAACGTAATATCATAATTTAGGCTATATAATTTTTTAATCTGGTTTTCTTTAAATATCCATTACTGAATACCCTGCCTTCCAATTTAATTTTGGTTTGCAGAATTGAAATTGCACAAAAAGTACTGTTTACCTTATTAAAAGCGTATAATTGGAATCGCATTTTTTTTTAGAACGGTGGGAATCGGCAAGTGTTGATGGTTATTTGTTTAAAATTTTCTTTAAATTTAACTATATTTCGTTTGTTGAAAAATTTATACGAATTGTTTATCTTTTATTTTATATGATCTGAAGAAGGGGGGTTATATGTATTTGAATGATTTATAGAAGTAAATGTTATGTAAAATCATGTCTGTTTAACACTTTTATTGAGTGGTAGGATATAAAAGTTATTTGAATTGCACAAAAAAAAACATGGTATATATTATAACCATTATTCTTTTAAATTATCAGTTGTCATTTTTGAGAAATAAGAAGATAAGACATATCATACCAAGCGGGGTAGTCTCACAAACCCACCAGTATATCCCGCCAATAATAACTATGGAAACAAAAAAAAATGGATCACAAGTGTGAATACAATTTCAATCATTTTAGGACAAAGTCGTCCTACATTACTGTATATGTTGTCCACATATTTATCCTATGATTCTTATTTCATACTTTCTGTATGGAAGGATGTTATCTTAAACCACATGCACCACTCCGATACATTATTTATTTCTAATCCATGTTTACTTGGGCATTCATGGGCTGCTGATAAATTTCGCTGATAGTATTTAGTGAGCGAATGTAAACTTTTAACTGAAAATTGACTCTCTATTTTTGTCAATAAGTTAGTTTGAGAGTTTTTTTGAACTGTTCAATTACAGTTTAACTATTAGTTCCAATATAATGATTAACAATTTTTTTTTTAATTCTGTATGTTGGATAAATGGTGTTGCTTTTTTTAGATCGATAAGTAAATATATACACAAGCTGTTTAAGGTCGATGTTTTCATCTCTTTTAAATCATAAAATTTAATTATAACATTGTTTTAGAATAGCTATCAACTGGATAGTATGATTTTACTTAATGCTACTAAATAAACAAAACATTTTTTCCTAACGGTAAATGTATAATACTAACTTTGTTCTTTTTACTTTTTGTTGCAGGTACGACGACGATTACTTTCATAGGTTAAGAGTAAACAGCGTTAATGTGGGTGGCTTTACTAATTAGTTTTATAATAATAATAGAAACGAGGACTACTTACTTTGTAACCGGTGCGGCTTTTCTAGTAGGATTAAGTTTTTTTTAAGGTGTTTATTCGTTTTTGTTATGCTTTGTAAACATGTGTTTGTCAGAGTAAATTAGCATGTTAAAATAAGGAATAATCGCGCTCCTTTTCAAGTAGGATTAAGTTGTTTATTCAAGTATTTATATGTTGTTGTTTTGTTTTGTAAACATGTGTATGTTAGAGTAAATTAGCATGTTTGTATTAATTAGCATGTTAGAATTAAGGAAAAATCGAGCTCCTTCTGTAGTAGGATTAAGTTTTTTTTCTGGGTATTTATATGTTGATGTTTTGTTTTGTATATATGTGTATGTTAGAGGAAATTAGCATTAATGTATTAATTAGCTTGTTAGAATTAAAAAAAGTGCGTTTCCCCAGTAGCCGCCTTAGCAGGTTGTAATTGTTTTTTTATTATGTAATTTGTGTTTTTACAGTTTCATTGTATTTTAAGTTAGAATTTATTATGTTAAGTCCATATTGCGTTTTTATTCCATACCTCCATTTCCTGTAGGCCCAATTATGAAGTGAGATGTTATTTTAAAAATGCTTTGTTACATTTATTTAATGTTAGATTAAGTGCATGCTGTTATGCCATGTTAACCTGAAGGAAATTTTCCCTAAGTACTGTTTTATTTATTATGCATGTATATTTCAAGTACTTCAAACTATAATTTTATCAATTGCGTTTATATTTGTACTAATTTTTTTTCAGTGTATTTAAATCATTTTCAGATATAGATGATGGTAATATTTTAACTAATCAATGATGAAAAATAGTTGTGTGAATTTAGAATATAAAAGGGAAAGTGAATTCCGATTTAATTTTTTTGTTATTATTATACTAATTTTTCTCGAGAGTGTTTCACGTTTGTTTCAGGCACAGAAAATTGTGATATTTTGAATTTAATGTTGGAACATCACACTTAGGTGACTCTTAGAAAATTGTGCATGTGATGCTGATTGTATAATATGAGAAGGGTAATTTCAAAAGTCAAAATGATGATCAGATTAAGATTAACAGAATCAACATCTGGATTGCATGAGTGAGTATAATTTTAAATTTAATTATATTATAAGAAAACAATATAAAACCTCATGATCAGATTTCTTTTAGAAAATTAGTGAAGGTTTTGTTTTTGTAAAAGACAGTTATAATTTTGGACATCATTAATTAATACCCTATTTTTAGTTGTAAAAGAGTTGGTGCATTCACTATAGACACATTATATTAATCATATACGCATTTTAAATATGCATTTGCCAAAGTCTTTTACAAGGTCTATGTCACATTTAAGATGGCTCATTCTTTTTCTGTTTAGCTTTCGGAACTACCGTAAAATATTACTACAGAGGATGATATGTACGAATGTGTTTTGTTGTTGTGTATTTTTTTTTTATTCTGTGTATTGTGTATATGTACTCGGTCGAGATTACAATTCATAAAAGCAGTTTTTTTATATATTTTTGTGGTATCTATCTACAACAAGGCTATTGTAATTGTTAGGTGAGATTTCAAAACTGAACATAGGATGTAAATTACTTCCACGAATAGACACTTATTCTTACTACAATAAGTTGTGTATAAATGTAATAAGTGGTAGGGGGATTACAGTCAAAATAGAAAAATGGGGTAATGACCAAAAAAAAAAGAATGACTTTATATAAAAATTGGGACAAACATAAGATCATAACTGTTAAAAAAAAGAATTTGGAAAAAAATAAATGGATAAAATTAAGAGAGGAAATAATTTTAAGCATAAAAGTGACTTGACATAGAAATAAGTCAACCGAATTACATATTTTACATTCACATTTAAACATTTTTTCCACTTAACTGATAGGTGGTACGATGAACTCTTTCGTCAGGATATGTCAGAGATGAAAACTTGTTTCCAGAGAGAATGGTGCCTAAAGATGCTCGCCGATTACTGCTGGAGAATGAAGAGCGATATATTCCTGAGTATGATTCAGAAGAAAAGTAAAGAAAAGCAGATATTAGGTAACGTAATATCATAATTTAGGCTATATAATTTTTTAATCTGGTTTTCTTTAAATATCCATTACTGAATACCCTGCCTTCCAATTTAATTTTGGTTTGCAGAATTGAAATTGCACAAAAAGTACTGTTTACCTTATTAAAAGCGTATAATTGGAATCGCATTTTTTTTTAGAACGGTGGGAATCGGCAAGTGTTGATGGTTATTTGTTTAAAATTTTCTTTAAATTTAACTATATTTCGTTTGTTGAAAAATTTATACGAATTGTTTATCTTTTATTTTATATGATCTGAAGAAGGGGGGTTATATGTATTTGAATGATTTATAGAAGTAAATGTTATGTAAAATCATGTCTGTTTAACACTTTTATTGAGTGGTAGGATATAAAAGTTATTTGAATTGCACAAAAAAAAACATGGTATATATTATAACCATTATTCTTTTAAATTATCAGTTGTCATTTTTGAGAAATAAGAAGATAAGACATATCATACCAAGCGGGGTAGTCTCACAAACCCACCAGTATATCCCGCCAATAATAACTATGGAAACAAAAAAAAATGGATCACAAGTGTGAATACAATTTCAATCATTTTAGGACAAAGTCGTCCTACATTACTGTATATGTTGTCCACATATTTATCCTATGATTCTTATTTCATACTTTCTGTATGGAAGGATGTTATCTTAAACCACATGCACCACTCCGATACATTATTTATTTCTAATCCATGTTTACTTGGGCATTCATGGGCTGCTGATAAATTTCGCTGATAGTATTTAGTGAGCGAATGTAAACTTTTAACTGAAAATTGACTCTCTATTTTTGTCAATAAGTTAGTTTGAGAGTTTTTTTGAACTGTTCAATTACAGTTTAACTATTAGTTCCAATATAATGATTAACAATTTTTTTTTTAATTCTGTATGTTGGATAAATGGTGTTGCTTTTTTTAGATCGATAAGTAAATATATACACAAGCTGTTTAAGGTCGATGTTTTCATCTCTTTTAAATCATAAAATTTAATTATAACATTGTTTTAGAATAGCTATCAACTGGATAGTATGATTTTACTTAATGCTACTAAATAAACAAAACATTTTTTCCTAACGGTAAATGTATAATACTAACTTTGTTCTTTTTACTTTTTGTTGCAGGTACGACGACGATTACTTTCATAGGTTAAGAGTAAACAGCGTTAATGTGGGTGGCTTTACTAATTAGTTTTATAATAATAATAGAAACGAGGACTACTTACTTTGTAACCGGTGCGGCTTTTCTAGTAGGATTAAGTTTTTTTTAAGGTGTTTATTCGTTTTTGTTATGCTTTGTAAACATGTGTTTGTCAGAGTAAATTAGCATGTTAAAATAAGGAATAATCGCGCTCCTTTTCAAGTAGGATTAAGTTGTTTATTCAAGTATTTATATGTTGTTGTTTTGTTTTGTAAACATGTGTATGTTAGAGTAAATTAGCATGTTTGTATTAATTAGCATGTTAGAATTAAGGAAAAATCGAGCTCCTTCTGTAGTAGGATTAAGTTTTTTTTCTGGGTATTTATATGTTGATGTTTTGTTTTGTATATATGTGTATGTTAGAGGAAATTAGTGCGTTTCCCCAGTAGCCGCCTTAGCAGGTTGTAATTGTTTTTTTATTATGTAATTTGTGTTTTTACAGTTTCATTGTATTTTAAGTTAGAATTTATTATGTTAAGTCCATATTGCGTTTTTATTCCATACCTCCATTTCCTGTAGGCCCAATTATGAAGTGAGATGTTATTTTAAAAATGCTTTGTTACATTTATTTAATGTTAGATTAAGTGCATGCTGTTATGCCATGTTAACCTGAAGGAAATTTTCCCTAAGTACTGTTTTATTTATTATGCATGTATATTTCAAGTACTTCAAACTATAATTTTATCAATTGCGTTTATATTTGTACTAATTTTTTTTCAGTGTATTTAAATCATTTTCAGATATAGATGATGGTAATATTTTAACTAATCAATGATGAAAAATAGTTGTGTGAATTTAGAATATAAAAGGGAAAGTGAATTCCGATTTAATTTTTTTGTTATTATTATACTAATTTTTCTCGAGAGTGTTTCACGTTTGTTTCAGGCACAGAAAATTGTGATATTTTGAATTTAATGTTGGAACATCACACTTAGGTGACTCTTAGAAAATTGTGCATGTGATGCTGATTGTATAATATGAGAAGGGTAATTTCCAAAGTCAAAATGATGATCAGATTAAGATTAACAGAATCAACATCTGGATTGCATGAGTGAGTATAATTTTAAATTTAATTATATTATAAGAAAACAATATAAAACCTCATGATCAGATTTCTTTTAGAAAATTAGTGAAGGTTTTGTTTTTGTAAAAGACAGTTATAATTTTGGACATCATTAATTAATACCCTATTTTTAGTTGTAAAAGAGTTGGTGCATTCACTATAGACACATTATATTAATCATATACGCATTTTAAATATGCATTTGCCAAAGTCTTTTACAAGGTCTATGTCACATTTAAGATGGCTCATTCTTTTTCTGTTTAGCTTTCGGAACTACCGTAAAATATTACTACAGAGGATGATATGTACGAATGTGTTTTGTTGTTGTGTATTTTTTTTTTATTCTGTGTATTGTGTATATGTACTCGGTCGAGATTACAATTCATAAAAGCAGTTTTTTTATATATTTTTGTGGTATCTATCTACAACAAGGCTATTGTAATTGTTAGGTGAGATTTCAAAACTGAACATAGGATGTAAATTACTTCCACGAATATACACTTATTCTTACTACAATAAGTTGTGTATAAATGTAATAAGTGGTAGGGGGATTACAGTCAAAATAGAAAAATGGGGTAATGACCAAAAAAAAAAGAATGACTTTATATAAAAATTGGGACAAACATAAGATCATAACTGTTAAAAAAAAGAATTTGGAAAAAAATAAATGGATAAAATTAAGAGAGGAAATAATTTTAAGCATAAAAGTGACTTGACATAGAAATAAGTCAACAGAATTACATATTTTACATTCACATTTAAACATTTTTTCCACTTAACTGATAGGTGGTACGATGAACTCTTTCGTCAGGATATGTCAGAGATGAAAACTTGTTTCCAGAGAGAATGGTGCCTAAAGATGCTCGCCGATTACTGCTGGAGAATGAAGAGCGATATTTTCCTGAGTATGATTCAGAAGAAAAGTAAAGAAAAGCAGATATTAGGTAACGTAATATCATAATTTAGGCTATATAATTTTTTAATCTGGTTTTCTTTAAATATCCATTACTGAATACCCTGCCTTCCAATTTAATTTTGGTTTGCAGAATTGAAATTGCACAAAAAGTACTGTTTACCTTATTAAAAGCGTATAATTGGAATCGCATTTTTTTTTAGAACGGTGGGAATCGGCAAGTGTTGATGGTTATTTGTTTAAAATTTTCTATAAATTTAACTATATTTCGTTTGTTGAAAAATTTATACGAATTGTTTATCTTTTATTTTATATGATCTGAAGAAGGGGGGTTATATGTATTTGAATGATTTATAGAAGTAAATGTTATGTAAAATCATGTCTGTTTAACACTTTTATTGAGTGGTAGGATATAAAAGTTATTTGAATTGAGCAAAAAAAAACATGGTATATATTATAACCATTATTCTTTTAAATTATCAGTTGTCATTTTTGAGAAATAAGAAGATAAGACATATCATACCAAGCGGGGTAGTCTCACAAACCCACCAGTATATCCCGCCAATTATAACTATGGAAACAAAAAAAAAATGGATCATAAGTGTGAATACAATTTCAATCATTTTAGGACAAAGTCGTCCTACATTACTGTATATGTTGTCCACATATTTATCCTATGATTCTTATTTCATACTTTCTGTATGGAAGGATGTTATCTTAAACCACATGCACCACTCCGATACATTATTTATTTCTAATCCATGTTTACTTGGGCATTCATGGGCTGCTAATAAATTTCTCTGATAGTATTTGGTGAGCGAATGTAAACTTTTAACTGAAAATTGACTCTCTAATTTTGTCAATAAGTTAGTTTGAGAGTTTTTTTGAACTGTTTAATTACAGTTTAACTATTAGTTCTAATATAATGATTAACAATTTTTTTTTTAATTCTGTATGTTGGATAAATGGTGTTGCTTTTTTTAGATCGATAAGTAAATATATACACAAGCTGTTTAAGGTCGATGTTTTCAACTCTTTTAAATCATAAAATTTAATTATAACATTGTTTTAGAATAGCTATCAACTGGATAGTATGATTTTACTTAATGCTACTAAATAAACAAAACATTTTTTCCTAACGGTAAATGTATAATACTAACTTTGTTCTTTTTACTTTTTGTTGCAGGTACGACGACGATTACTTTCATAGGTTAAGAGTAAACAGCGTTAATGTGGGTGGCTTTACTAATTAGTTTTATAATAATAATAGAAACGAGGACTACTTACTTTGTAACCGGTGCGGCTTTTCTAGTAGGATTAAGTTTTTTTTAAGGTGTTTATTCGTTTTTGTTATGCTTTGTAAACATGTGTTTGTCAGAGTAAATTAGCATGTTAAAATAAGGAATAATCGCGCTCCTTTTCAAGTAGGATTAAGTTGTTTATTCAAGTATTTATATGTTGTTGTTTTGTTTTGTAAACATGTGTATGTTAGAGTAAATTAGCATGTTTGTATTAATTAGCATGTTAGAATTAAGGAAAAATCGAGCTCCTTCTGTAGTAGGATTAAGTTTTTTTTCTGGGTATTTATATGTTGATGTTTTGTTTTGTATATATGTGTATGTTAGAGGAAATTAGCATTAATGTATTAATTAGCTTGTTAGAATTAAAAAAAGTGCGTTTCCCCAGTAGCCGCCTTAGCAGGTTGTAATTGTTTTTTTATTATGTAATTTGTGTTTTTACAGTTTCATTGTATTTTAAGTTAGAATTTATTATGTTAAGTCCATATTGCGTTTTTATTCCATACCTCCATTTCCTGTAGGCCCAATTATGAAGTGAGATGTTATTTTAAAAATGCTTTGTTACATTTATTTAATGTTAGATTAAGTGCATGCTGTTATGCCATGTTAACCTGAAGGAAATTTTCCCTAAGTACTGTTTTATTTATTATGCATGTATATTTCAAGTACTTCAAACTATAATTTTATCAATTGCGTTTATATTTGTACTAATTTTTTTTCAGTGTATTTAAATCATTTTCAGATATAGATGATGGTAATATTTTAACTAATCAATGATGAAAAATAGTTGTGTGAATTTAGAATATAAAAGGGAAAGTGAATTCCGATTTAATTTTTTTGTTATTATTATACTAATTTTTCTCGAGAGTGTTTCACGTTTGTTTCAGGCACAGAAAATTGTGATATTTTGAATTTAATGTTGGAACATCACACTTAGGTGACTCTTAGAAAATTGTGCATGTGATGCTGATTGTATAATATGAGAAGGGTAATTTCAAAAGTCAAAATGATGATCAGATTAAGATTAACAGAATCAACATCTGGATTGCATGAGTGAGTATAATTTTAAATTTAATTATATTATAAGAAAACAATATAAAACCTCATGATCAGATTTCTTTTAGAAAATTAGTGAAGGTTTTGTTTTTGTAAAAGACAGTTATAATTTTGGACATCATTAATTAATACCCTATTTTTAGTTGTAAAAGAGTTGGTGCATTCACTATAGACACATTATATTAATCATATACGCATTTTAAATATGCATTTGCCAAAGTCTTTTACAAGGTCTATGTCACATTTAAGATGGCTCATTCTTTTTCTGTTTAGCTTTCGGAACTACCGTAAAATATTACTACAGAGGATGATATGTACGAATGTGTTTTGTTGTTGTGTATTTTTTTTTTATTCTGTGTATTGTGTATATGTACTCGGTCGAGATTACAATTCATAAAAGCAGTTTTTTTATATATTTTTGTGGTATCTATCTACAACAAGGCTATTGTAATTGTTAGGTGAGATTTCAAAACTGAACATAGGATGTAAATTACTTCCACGAATAGACACTTATTCTTACTACAATAAGTTGTGTATAAATGTAATAAGTGGTAGGGGGATTACAGTCAAAATAGAAAAATGGGGTAATGACCAAAAAAAAAAGAATGACTTTATATAAAAATTGGGACAAACATAAGATCATAACTGTTAAAAAAAAGAATTTGGAAAAAAATAAATGGATAAAATTAAGAGAGGAAATAATTTTAAGCATAAAAGTGACTTGACATAGAAATAAGTCAACCGAATTACATATTTTACATTCACATTTAAACATTTTTTCCACTTAACTGATAGGTGGTACGATGAACTCTTTCGTCAGGATATGTCAGAGATGAAAACTTGTTTCCAGAGAGAATGGTGCCTAAAGATGCTCGCCGATTACTGCTGGAGAATGAAGAGCGATATATTCCTGAGTATGATTCAGAAGAAAAGTAAAGAAAAGCAGATATTAGGTAACGTAATATCATAATTTAGGCTATATAATTTTTTAATCTGGTTTTCTTTAAATATCCATTACTGAATACCCTGCCTTCCAATTTAATTTTGGTTTGCAGAATTGAAATTGCACAAAAAGTACTGTTTACCTTATTAAAAGCGTATAATTGGAATCGCATTTTTTTTTAGAACGGTGGGAATCGGCAAGTGTTGATGGTTATTTGTTTAAAATTTTCTTTAAATTTAACTATATTTCGTTTGTTGAAAAATTTATACGAATTGTTTATCTTTTATTTTATATGATCTGAAGAAGGGGGGTTATATGTATTTGAATGATTTATAGAAGTAAATGTTATGTAAAATCATGTCTGTTTAACACTTTTATTGAGTGGTAGGATATAAAAGTTATTTGAATTGCACAAAAAAAAACATGGTATATATTATAACCATTATTCTTTTAAATTATCAGTTGTCATTTTTGAGAAATAAGAAGATAAGACATATCATACCAAGCGGGGTAGTCTCACAAACCCACCAGTATATCCCGCCAATAATAACTATGGAAACAAAAAAAAATGGATCACAAGTGTGAATACAATTTCAATCATTTTAGGACAAAGTCGTCCTACATTACTGTATATGTTGTCCACATATTTATCCTATGATTCTTATTTCATACTTTCTGTATGGAAGGATGTTATCTTAAACCACATGCACCACTCCGATACATTATTTATTTCTAATCCATGTTTACTTGGGCATTCATGGGCTGCTGATAAATTTCGCTGATAGTATTTAGTGAGCGAATGTAAACTTTTAACTGAAAATTGACTCTCTATTTTTGTCAATAAGTTAGTTTGAGAGTTTTTTTGAACTGTTCAATTACAGTTTAACTATTAGTTCCAATATAATGATTAACAATTTTTTTTTTAATTCTGTATGTTGGATAAATGGTGTTGCTTTTTTTAGATCGATAAGTAAATATATACACAAGCTGTTTAAGGTCGATGTTTTCATCTCTTTTAAATCATAAAATTTAATTATAACATTGTTTTAGAATAGCTATCAACTGGATAGTATGATTTTACTTAATGCTACTAAATAAACAAAACATTTTTTCCTAACGGTAAATGTATAATACTAACTTTGTTCTTTTTACTTTTTGTTGCAGGTACGACGACGATTACTTTCATAGGTTAAGAGTAAACAGCGTTAATGTGGGTGGCTTTACTAATTAGTTTTATAATAATAATAGAAACGAGGACTACTTACTTTGTAACCGGTGCGGCTTTTCTAGTAGGATTAAGTTTTTTTTAAGGTGTTTATTCGTTTTTGTTATGCTTTGTAAACATGTGTTTGTCAGAGTAAATTAGCATGTTAAAATAAGGAATAATCGCGCTCCTTTTCAAGTAGGATTAAGTTGTTTATTCAAGTATTTATATGTTGTTGTTTTGTTTTGTAAACATGTGTATGTTAGAGTAAATTAGCATGTTTGTATTAATTAGCATGTTAGAATTAAGGAAAAATCGAGCTCCTTCTGTAGTAGGATTAAGTTTTTTTTCTGGGTATTTATATGTTGATGTTTTGTTTTGTATATATGTGTATGTTAGAGGAAATTAGTGCGTTTCCCCAGTAGCCGCCTTAGCAGGTTGTAATTGTTTTTTTATTATGTAATTTGTGTTTTTACAGTTTCATTGTATTTTAAGTTAGAATTTATTATGTTAAGTCCATATTGCGTTTTTATTCCATACCTCCATTTCCTGTAGGCCCAATTATGAAGTGAGATGTTATTTTAAAAATGCTTTGTTACATTTATTTAATGTTAGATTAAGTGCATGCTGTTATGCCATGTTAACCTGAAGGAAATTTTCCCTAAGTACTGTTTTATTTATTATGCATGTATATTTCAAGTACTTCAAACTATAATTTTATCAATTGCGTTTATATTTGTACTAATTTTTTTTCAGTGTATTTAAATCATTTTCAGATATAGATGATGGTAATATTTTAACTAATCAATGATGAAAAATAGTTGTGTGAATTTAGAATATAAAAGGGAAAGTGAATTCCGATTTAATTTTTTTGTTATTATTATACTAATTTTTCTCGAGAGTGTTTCACGTTTGTTTCAGGCACAGAAAATTGTGATATTTTGAATTTAATGTTGGAACATCACACTTAGGTGACTCTTAGAAAATTGTGCATGTGATGCTGATTGTATAATATGAGAAGGGTAATTTCCAAAGTCAAAATGATGATCAGATTAAGATTAACAGAATCAACATCTGGATTGCATGAGTGAGTATAATTTTAAATTTAATTATATTATAAGAAAACAATATAAAACCTCATGATCAGATTTCTTTTAGAAAATTAGTGAAGGTTTTGTTTTTGTAAAAGACAGTTATAATTTTGGACATCATTAATTAATACCCTATTTTTAGTTGTAAAAGAGTTGGTGCATTCACTATAGACACATTATATTAATCATATACGCATTTTAAATATGCATTTGCCAAAGTCTTTTACAAGGTCTATGTCACATTTAAGATGGCTCATTCTTTTTCTGTTTAGCTTTCGGAACTACCGTAAAATATTACTACAGAGGATGATATGTACGAATGTGTTTTGTTGTTGTGTATTTTTTTTTTATTCTGTGTATTGTGTATATGTACTCGGTCGAGATTACAATTCATAAAAGCAGTTTTTTTATATATTTTTGTGGTATCTATCTACAACAAGGCTATTGTAATTGTTAGGTGAGATTTCAAAACTGAACATAGGATGTAAATTACTTCCACGAATAGACACTTATTCTTACTACAATAAGTTGTGTATAAATGTAATAAGTGGTAGGGGGATTACAGTCAAAATAGAAAAATGGGGTAATGACCAAAAAAAAAAGAATGACTTTATATAAAAATTGGGACAAACATAAGATCATAACTGTTAAAAAAAAGAATTTGGAAAAAAATAAATGGATAAAATTAAGAGAGGAAATAATTTTAAGCATAAAAGTGACTTGACATAGAAATAAGTCAACCGAATTACATATTTTACATTCACATTTAAACATTTTTTCCACTTAACTGATAGGTGGTACGATGAACTCTTTCGTCAGGATATGTCAGAGATGAAAACTTGTTTCCAGAGAGAATGGTGCCTAAAGATGCTCGCCGATTACTGCTGGAGAATGAAGAGCGATATATTCCTGAGTATGATTCAGAAGAAAAGTAAAGAAAAGCAGATATTAGGTAACGTAATATCATAATTTAGGCTATATAATTTTTTAATCTGGTTTTCTTTAAATATCCATTACTGAATACCCTGCCTTCCAATTTAATTTTGGTTTGCAGAATTGAAATTGCACAAAAAGTACTGTTTACCTTATTAAAAGCGTATAATTGGAATCGCATTTTTTTTTAGAACGGTGGGAATCGGCAAGTGTTGATGGTTATTTGTTTAAAATTTTCTTTAAATTTAACTATATTTCGTTTGTTGAAAAATTTATACGAATTGTTTATCTTTTATTTTATATGATCTGAAGAAGGGGGGTTATATGTATTTGAATGATTTATAGAAGTAAATGTTATGTAAAATCATGTCTGTTTAACACTTTTATTGAGTGGTAGGATATAAAAGTTATTTGAATTGCACAAAAAAAAACATGGTATATATTATAACCATTATTCTTTTAAATTATCAGTTGTCATTTTTGAGAAATAAGAAGATAAGACATATCATACCAAGCGGGGTAGTCTCACAAACCCACCAGTATATCCCGCCAATAATAACTATGGAAACAAAAAAAAATGGATCACAAGTGTGAATACAATTTCAATCATTTTAGGACAAAGTCGTCCTACATTACTGTATATGTTGTCCACATATTTATCCTATGATTCTTATTTCATACTTTCTGTATGGAAGGATGTTATCTTAAACCACATGCACCACTCCGATACATTATTTATTTCTAATCCATGTTTACTTGGGCATTCATGGGCTGCTGATAAATTTCGCTGATAGTATTTAGTGAGCGAATGTAAACTTTTAACTGAAAATTGACTCTCTATTTTTGTCAATAAGTTAGTTTGAGAGTTTTTTTGAACTGTTCAATTACAGTTTAACTATTAGTTCCAATATAATGATTAACAATTTTTTTTTTAATTCTGTATGTTGGATAAATGGTGTTGCTTTTTTTAGATCGATAAGTAAATATATACACAAGCTGTTTAAGGTCGATGTTTTCATCTCTTTTAAATCATAAAATTTAATTATAACATTGTTTTAGAATAGCTATCAACTGGATAGTATGATTTTACTTAATGCTACTAAATAAACAAAACATTTTTTCCTAACGGTAAATGTATAATACTAACTTTGTTCTTTTTACTTTTTGTTGCAGGTACGACGACGATTACTTTCATAGGTTAAGAGTAAACAGCGTTAATGTGGGTGGCTTTACTAATTAGTTTTATAATAATAATAGAAACGAGGACTACTTACTTTGTAACCGGTGCGGCTTTTCTAGTAGGATTAAGTTTTTTTTAAGGTGTTTATTCGTTTTTGTTATGCTTTGTAAACATGTGTTTGTCAGAGTAAATTAGCATGTTAAAATAAGGAATAATCGCGCTCCTTTTCAAGTAGGATTAAGTTGTTTATTCAAGTATTTATATGTTGTTGTTTTGTTTTGTAAACATGTGTATGTTAGAGTAAATTAGCATGTTTGTATTAATTAGCATGTTAGAATTAAGGAAAAATCGAGCTCCTTCTGTAGTAGGATTAAGTTTTTTTTCTGGGTATTTATATGTTGATGTTTTGTTTTGTATATATGTGTATGTTAGAGGAAATTAGTGCGTTTCCCCAGTAGCCGCCTTAGCAGGTTGTAATTGTTTTTTTATTATGTAATTTGTGTTTTTACAGTTTCATTGTATTTTAAGTTAGAATTTATTATGTTAAGTCCATATTGCGTTTTTATTCCATACCTCCATTTCCTGTAGGCCCAATTATGAAGTGAGATGTTATTTTAAAAATGCTTTGTTACATTTATTTAATGTTAGATTAAGTGCATGCTGTTATGCCATGTTAACCTGAAGGAAATTTTCCCTAAGTACTGTTTTATTTATTATGCATGTATATTTCAAGTACTTCAAACTATAATTTTATCAATTGCGTTTATATTTGTACTAATTTTTTTTCAGTGTATTTAAATCATTTTCAGATATAGATGATGGTAATATTTTAACTAATCAATGATGAAAAATAGTTGTGTGAATTTAGAATATAAAAGGGAAAGTGAATTCCGATTTAATTTTTTTGTTATTATTATACTAATTTTTCTCGAGAGTGTTTCACGTTTGTTTCAGGCACAGAAAATTGTGATATTTTGAATTTAATGTTGGAACATCACACTTAGGTGACTCTTAGAAAATTGTGCATGTGATGCTGATTGTATAATATGAAAAGGGTAATTTCAAAAGTCAAAATGATGATCAGATTAAGATTAACAGAATCAACATCTGGATTGCATGAGTGAGTATAATTTTAAATTTAATTATATTATAAGAAAACAATATAAAACCTCATGATCAGATTTCTTTTAGAAAATTAGTGAAGGTTTTGTTTTTGTAAAAGACAGTTATAATTTTGGACATCATTAATTAATACCCTATTTTTAGTTGTAAAAGAGTTGGTGCATTCACTATAGACACATTATATTAATCATATACGCATTTTAAATATGCATTTGCCAAAGTCTTTTACAAGGTCTATGTCACATTTAAGATGGCTCATTCTTTTTCTGTTTAGCTTTCGGAACTACCGTAAAATATTACTACAGAGGATGATATGTACGAATGTGTTTTGTTGTTGTGTATTTTTTTTTTATTCTGTGTATTGTGTATATGTACTCGGTCGAGATTACAATTCATAAAAGCAGTTTTTTTATATATTTTTGTGGTATCTATCTACAACAAGGCTATTGTAATTGTTAGGTGAGATTTCAAAACTGAACATAGGATGTAAATTACTTCCACGAATAGACACTTATTCTTACTACAATAAGTTGTGTATAAATGTAATAAGTGGTAGGGGGATTACAGTCAAAATAGAAAAATGGGGTAATGACCAAAAAAAAAAGAATGACTTTATATAAAAATTGGGACAAACATAAGATCATAACTGTTAAAAAAAAGAATTTGGAAAAAAATAAATGGATAAAATTAAGAGAGGAAATAATTTTAAGCATAAAAGTGACTTGACATAGAAATAAGTCAACCGAATTACATATTTTACATTCACATTTAAACATTTTTTCCACTTAACTGATAGGTGGTACGATGAACTCTTTCGTCAGGATATGTCAGAGATGAAAACTTGTTTCCAGAGAGAATGGTGCCTAAAGATGCTCGCCGATTACTGCTGGAGAATGAAGAGCGATATATTCCTGAGTATGATTCAGAAGAAAAGTAAAGAAAAGCAGATATTAGGTAACGTAATATCATAATTTAGGCTATATAATTTTTTAATCTGGTTTTCTTTAAATATCCATTACTGAATACCCTGCCTTCCAATTTAATTTTGGTTTGCAGAATTGAAATTGCACAAAAAGTACTGTTTACCTTATTAAAAGCGTATAATTGGAATCGCATTTTTTTTTAGAACGGTGGGAATCGGCAAGTGTTGATGGTTATTTGTTTAAAATTTTCTTTAAATTTAACTATATTTCGTTTGTTGAAAAATTTATACGAATTGTTTATCTTTTATTTTATATGATCTGAAGAAGGGGGGTTATATGTATTTGAATGATTTATAGAAGTAAATGTTATGTAAAATCATGTCTGTTTAACACTTTTATTGAGTGGTAGGATATAAAAGTTATTTGAATTGCACAAAAAAAAACATGGTATATATTATAACCATTATTCTTTTAAATTATCAGTTGTCATTTTTGAGAAATAAGAAGATAAGACATATCATACCAAGCGGGGTAGTCTCACAAACCCACCAGTATATCCCGCCAATAATAACTATGGAAACAAAAAAAAATGGATCACAAGTGTGAATACAATTTCAATCATTTTAGGACAAAGTCGTCCTACATTACTGTATATGTTGTCCACATATTTATCCTATGATTCTTATTTCATACTTTCTGTATGGAAGGATGTTATCTTAAACCACATGCACCACTCCGATACATTATTTATTTCTAATCCATGTTTACTTGGGCATTCATGGGCTGCTGATAAATTTCGCTGATAGTATTTAGTGAGCGAATGTAAACTTTTAACTGAAAATTGACTCTCTATTTTTGTCAATAAGTTAGTTTGAGAGTTTTTTTGAACTGTTCAATTACAGTTTAACTATTAGTTCCAATATAATGATTAACAATTTTTTTTTTAATTCTGTATGTTGGATAAATGGTGTTGCTTTTTTTAGATCGATAAGTAAATATATACACAAGCTGTTTAAGGTCGATGTTTTCATCTCTTTTAAATCATAAAATTTAATTATAACATTGTTTTAGAATAGCTATCAACTGGATAGTATGATTTTACTTAATGCTACTAAATAAACAAAACATTTTTTCCTAACGGTAAATGTATAATACTAACTTTGTTCTTTTTACTTTTTGTTGCAGGTACGACGACGATTACTTTCATAGGTTAAGAGTAAACAGCGTTAATGTGGGTGGCTTTACTAATTAGTTTTATAATAATAATAGAAACGAGGACTACTTACTTTGTAACCGGTGCGGCTTTTCTAGTAGGATTAAGTTTTTTTTAAGGTGTTTATTCGTTTTTGTTATGCTTTGTAAACATGTGTTTGTCAGAGTAAATTAGCATGTTAAAATAAGGAATAATCGCGCTCCTTTTCAAGTAGGATTAAGTTGTTTATTCAAGTATTTATATGTTGTTGTTTTGTTTTGTAAACATGTGTATGTTAGAGTAAATTAGCATGTTTGTATTAATTAGCATGTTAGAATTAAGGAAAAATCGAGCTCCTTCTGTAGTAGGATTAAGTTTTTTTTCTGGGTATTTATATGTTGATGTTTTGTTTTGTATATATGTGTATGTTAGAGGAAATTAGTGCGTTTCCCCAGTAGCCGCCTTAGCAGGTTGTAATTGTTTTTTTATTATGTAATTTGTGTTTTTACAGTTTCATTGTATTTTAAGTTAGAATTTATTATGTTAAGTCCATATTGCGTTTTTATTCCATACCTCCATTTCCTGTAGGCCCAATTATGAAGTGAGATGTTATTTTAAAAATGCTTTGTTACATTTATTTAATGTTAGATTAAGTGCATGCTGTTATGCCATGTTAACCTGAAGGAAATTTTCCCTAAGTACTGTTTTATTTATTATGCATGTATATTTCAAGTACTTCAAACTATAATTTTATCAATTGCGTTTATATTTGTACTAATTTTTTTTCAGTGTATTTAAATCATTTTCAGATATAGATGATGGTAATATTTTAACTAATCAATGATGAAAAAAGTTGTGTGAATGAAGAATATAAAAGGGAAAGTGAATTCCGATTTAATTTTTTTGTTATTGTATACTAATTTTTCTCGAGAGTGTTTCACGTTTGTTTCAGGCACAGAAAATTGTGATATTTTGAATTTAATGTTGGAACATCACACTTAGGTGACTCTTAGAAAATTGTGCATGTGATGCTGATTGTATAATATGAAAAGGGTAATTTCAAAAGTCAAAATGATGATCAGATTAAGATTAACAGAATCAACATCTGGATTGCATGAGTGAGTATAATTTTAAATTTAATTATATTATAAGAAAACAATATAAAACCTCATGATCAGATTTCTTTTAGAAAATTAGTGAAGGTTTTGTTTTTGTAAAAGACAGTTATAATTTTGGACATCATTAATTAATACCCTATTTTTAGTTGTAAAAGAGTTGGTGCATTCACTATAGACACATTATATTAATCATATACGCATTTTAAATATGCATTTGCCAAAGTCTTTTACAAGGTCTATGTCACATTTAAGATGGCTCATTCTTTTTCTGTTTAGCTTTCGGAACTACCGTAAAATATTACTACAGAGGATGATATGTACGAATGTGTTTTGTTGTTGTGTATTTTTTTTTTATTCTGTGTATTGTGTATATGTACTCGGTCGAGATTACAATTCATAAAAGCAGTTTTTTTATATATTTTTGTGGTATCTATCTACAACAAGGCTATTGTAATTGTTAGGTGAGATTTCAAAACTGAACATAGGATGTAAATTACTTCCACGAATAGACACTTATTCTTACTACAATATGTTGTGTATAAATGTAATAAGGGGTAGGGGGAGTACAGTCAAAATAGAAAAATGGGGTAATGACCAAAAAAAAAGAATGACTTTATATAAAAATTGGGACAAACATAAGATCATAACTGTTAAAAAAAAGAATTTGGAAAAAAATAAATGGATAAAATTAAGAGAGGAAATAATTTTAAGCATAAAAGTGACTTGACATAGAAATAAGTCAACAGAATTACATATTTTACATTCACATTTAAACATTTTTTCCACTTAACTGATAGGTGGTACGATGAACTCTTTCGTCAGGATATGTCAGAGATGAAAACTTGTTTCCAGAGAGAATGGTGCCTAAAGATGCTCGCCGATTACTGCTGGAGAATGAAGAGCGATATATTCCTGAGTATGATTCAGAAGAAAAGTAAAGAAAAACAGATATTAGATAACGTAATATCATAATTTAGGCTATATAATTTTTTAATCTGGTTTTCTTTAAATTTCCATTACTGAATACCCTGCCTTCCAATTTAATTTTGGTTTGCAGATTTGAAATTGCACAAAAAGTACTGTTGACCTTATTAAAAGCGTATAATTGGAATCACATTTTTTTTTAGAACGGTGGGAATCGGCAAGTGTTGATGGTTATTTGTTTAAAATTTTCTTTAAATTTAACTATATTTCGTTTGTTGAAAAATTTATACGAATTGTTTATCTTTTATTTTATATGATCTGAAGAAGGGGGGTTATATGTATTTGAATGATTTATAGAAGTAAATGTTATGTAAAATCATGTCTGTTTAACACTTTTATTGAGTGGTAGGATATAAAAGTTATTTGAATTGAACAAAAAAAAACATGGTATATATTATAACCATTATTCTTTTAAATTATCAGTTGTCATTTTTGAGAAATAAGAAGATAAGACATATCATACCAAGCGGGGTAGTCTCACAAACCCACCAGTATATCCCGCCAATTATAACTATGGAAACAAAAAAAAATGGATCATAAGTGTGAATACAATTTCAATCATTTTAGGACAAAGTCGTCCTACATTACTGTATATGTTGTCCACATATTTATCCTATGATTCTTATTTCATACTTTCTGTATGGAAGGATGTTATCTTAAACCACATGCACCACTCCGATACATTATTTATTTCTAATCCATGTTTACTTGGGCATTCATGGGCTGCTAATAAATTTCTCTGATAGTATTTAGTGAACGAATGTAAACTTTTAACTGAAAATTGACTCTCTAATTTTGTCAATAAGTTAGTTTGAGAGTTTTTTTGAACTGTTTAATTACAGTTTAACTATTAGTTCTAATATAATGATTAACAATTTTTTTTTTAATTCTGTATGTTGGATAAATGGTGTTGCTTTTTTTAGATCGATAAGTAAATATATACACAAGCTGTTTAAGGTCGATGTTTTCAACTCTTTTAAATCATAAAATTGAATTATAACATTGTTATAGAATAGCTATCAACTGGATAGTATGATTTTACTTAATGCTACTAAATAAACAAAACGTTTTTTCCTAACGGTAAATGTATAATTCTAACTTTGTTCTTTTTACTTTTTGTTGCAGGTATGACGACGATTACTTTCATAGGTTAAGAGTAAACAGCGTTAATGTGGGTGGCTTAACTAATTAGTTTTATAATAATAATAGAAACGAGGACTACTTACTTTGTAACCGGTGCGGCTTTTCTAGTAGGATTAAGTTTTTTTTAAGGTGTTTATTCGTTTTTGTTATGCTTTGTAAACATGTGTTTGTCAGAGTAAATTAGCATGTTAAAATAAGGAATAATCGCGCTCCTTTTCAAGTAGGATTAAGTTGTTTATTCAAGTATTTATATGTTGTTGTTTTGTTTTGTAAACATGTGTATGTTAGAGTAAATTAGCATGTTTGTATTAATTAGCATGTTAGAATTAAGGAAAAATCGAGCTCCTTCTGTAGTAGGATTAAGTTTTTTTTCTGGGTATTTATATGTTTTGTTTTGTATATATGTGTATGTTAGAGGAAATTAGCATTAATGTATTAATTAGCTTGTTAGAATTAAAAAAAGTGCGTTTCCCCAGTAGCCGCCTTAGCAGGTTGTAATTGTTTTTTTATTATGTAATTTGTGTTTTTACAGTTTCATTGTATTTTAAGTTAGAATTTATTATGTTAAGTCCATATTGCGTTTTTATTCCATACCTCCATTTCCTGTAGGCCCAATTATGAAGTGAGATGTTATTTTAAAAATGCTTTGTTAAATTTATTTAATGTTAGATTAAGTGCATGCTGTTATGCCATGTTAACCTGAAGGAAATTTTCCCTAAGTACTGTTTTATTTATTATGCATGTATATTTCAAGTACTTCAAACTATAATTTTATCAATTGCGTTTATATTTGTACTAATTTTTTTTCAGTGTATTTAAATCATTTTCAGATATAGATGATGGTAATATTTTAACTAATCAATGATGAAAAAAGTTGTGTGAATGAAGAATATAAAAGGGAAAGTGAATTCCGATTTAATTTTTTTGTTATTGTATACTAATTTTTCTCGAGAGTGTTTCACGTTTGTTTCAGGCACAGAAAATTGTGATATTTTGAATTTAATGTTGGAACATCACACTTAGGTGACTCTTAGAAAATTGTGCATGTGATGCTGATTGTATTATATGAAAAGGGTAATTTCAAAAGTCAAAATGATGATCAGATTAAGATTAACAGAATCAACATCTGGATTGCATGAGTGAGTATAATTTTAAATTTAATTATATTATAAGAAAACAATATAAAACCTCATGATCAGATTTCTTTTAGAAAATTAGTGAAGGTTTTGTTTTTGTAAAAGACAGTTATAATTTTGGACATCATTAATTAATACCCTATTTTTAGTTGTAAAAGAGTTGGTGCATTCACTATAGACACATTATATCAATCATATACGCATTTTAAATATGCATTTGCCAAAGTCTTTTACAAGGTCTATGTCACATTTAAGATGGCTCATTCTTTTTCTGTTTAGCTTTCGGAACTACCGTAAAATATTACTACAGAGGATGATATGTACGAATGTGTTTTGTTGTTGTGTATTTTTTTTTTATTCTGTGTATTGTGTATATGTACTCGGTCGAGATTACAATTCATAAAAGCAGTTTTTTTATATATTTTTGTGGTATCTATCTACAACAAGGCTATTGTAATTGTTGGGTGAGATTTCAAAACTGAACATAGGATGTAAATTACTTCCACGAATAGACACTTATTCTTACTACAATATGTTGTGTATAAATGTAATAAGGGGTAGGGGGAGTACAGTCAAAATAGAAAAATGGGGTAATGACCAAAAAAAAAGAATGACTTTATATAAAAATTGGGACAAACATAAGATCATAACTGTTAAAAAAAAGAATTTGGAAAAAAATAAATGGATAAAATTAAGAGAGGAAATAATTTTAAGCATAAAAGTGACTTGACATAGAAATAAGTCAACAGAATTACATATTTTACATTCACATTTAAACATTTTTTCCACTTAACTGATAGGTGGTACGATGAACTCTTTCGTCAGGATATGTCAGAGATGAAAACTTGTTTCCAGAGAGAATGGTGCCTAAAGATGCTCGCCGATTACTGCTGGAGAATGAAGAGCGATATATTCCTGAGTATGATTCAGAAGAAAAGTAAAGAAAAACAGATATTAGATAACGTAATATCATAATTTAGGCTATATAATTTTTTAATCTGGTTTTCTTTAAATTTCCATTACTGAATACCCTGCCTTCCAATTTAATTTTGGTTTGCAGATTTGAAATTGCACAAAAAGTACTGTTGACCTTATTAAAAGCGTATAATTGGAATCACATTTTTTTTTAGAACGGTGGGAATCGGCAAGTGTTGATGGTTATTTGTTTAAAATTTTCTTTAAATTTAACTATATTTCGTTTGTTGAAAAATTTATACGAATTGTTTATCTTTTATTTTATATGATCTGAAGAAGGGGGGTTATATGTATTTGAATGATTTATAGAAGTAAATGTTATGTAAAATCATGTCTGTTTAACACTTTTATTGAGTGGTAGGATATAAAAGTTATTTGAATTGAACAAAAAAAAACATGGTATATATTATAACCATTATTCTTTTAAATTATCAGTTGTCATTTTCGAGAAATAAGAAGATAAGACATATCATACCAAGCGGGGTAGTCTCACAAACCCACCAGTATATCCCGCCAATTATAACTATGGAAACAAAAAAAAATGGATCATAAGTGTGAATACAATTTCAATCATTTTAGGACAAAGTCGTCCTACATTACTGTATATGTTGTCCACATATTTATCCTATGATCCTTATTTCATACTTTCTGTATGGAAGGATGTTATCTTAAACCACATGCACCACTCCGATACATTATTTATTTCTAATCCATGTTTAATTGGGCATTCATGGGCTGCTAATAAATTTCTCTGATAGTATTTAGTGAACGAATGTAAACTTTTAACTGAAAATTGACTCTCTAATTTTGTCAATAAGTTAGTTTGAGAGTTTTTTTGAACTGTTTAATTACAGTTTAACTATTAGTTCTAATATAATGATTAACAATTTTTTTTTTAATTCTGTATGTTGGATAAATGGTGTTGCCTTTTTTAGATCGATAAGTAAATATATACACAAGCTGTTTAAGGTCGATGTTTTCAACTCTTTTAAATCATAAAATTGAATTATAAGATTGTTATAGAATAGCTATCAACTGGATAGTATGATTTTACTTAATGCTACTAAATAAACAAAACGTTTTTTCCTAACGGTAAATGTATAATTCTAACTTTGTTCTTTTTACTTTTTGTTGCAGGTATGACGACGATTACTTTCATAGGTTAAGAGTAAACAGCGTTAATGTGGGTGGCTTAACTAATTAGTTTTATAATAATAATAGAAACGAGGACTACTTACTTTGTAACCGGTGCGGCTTTTCTAGTAGGATTAAGTTTTTTTTAAGGTGTTTATTCGTTTTTGTTATGCTTTGTAAACATGTGTTTGTCAGAGTAAATTAGCATGTTAAAATAAGGAATAATCGCGCTCCTTTTCAAGTAGGATTAAGTTGTTTATTCAAGTATTTATATGTTGTTGTTTTGTTTTGTAAACATGTGTATGTTAGAGTAAATTTGCATGTTTGTATTAATTAGCATGTTAGAATTAAGGAAAAATCGAGCTCCTTCTGTAGTAGGATTAAGTTTTTTTTCTGGGTATTTATATGTTGATGTTTTGTTTTGTATATATGTGTATGTTAGAGTAAATTAGCATTAATGTATTAATTAGCTTGTTAGAATTAAAAAAATTGCGTTTCCCCAGTAGCCGCCTTAGCAGGTTGTAATTGTTTTTTTATTATGTAATTTGTGTTTTTACAGTTTCATTGTATTTTAAGTTAGAATTTATTATGTTAAGTCCATATTGCATTTTTATTCCATACCTCCATTTCCTGTAGGCCCAATTATGAAGTGAGATGTTATTTTAAAAATGCTTTGTTACATTTATTTAATGTTAGATTAAGTGCATGCTGTTATGCCATGTTAACCTGAAGGAAATTTTCCCTAAGTACTGTTTTATTTATTATGCATGTATATTTCAAGTACTTCAAACTATAATTTTATCAATTGCGTTTATATTTGTACTAATTTTTTTTCAGTGTATTTAAATCATTTTCAGATATAGATGATGGTAATATTTTAACTAATCAATGATGAAAAAAGTTGTGTGAATGAAGAATATAAAAGGGAAAGTGAATTCTGATTTAATTTTTTTGTTATTATTATACTAATTTTTGTCGATAATGTTTCACGTTTGTTTCAGGCACAGAAAATTGTGATATTTTGAATTTAATGTTGGAACATCACACTTAGGTGACTCTTAGAAAATTGTGCATGTGATGATGATTGTATAATATGAAAAGGGTAATTTCAAAAGTCAAAATGATGATCAGATTAAGATTAACAGAATCAACATCTGGATTGCATGAGTGAGTATAATTTTAAATTTAATTATATTATAAGAAAACAATATAAAACCTCATGATCAGATTTCTTTTACAAAATTAGTGAAGGTTTTGTTTTTGTAAAAGACAGTTATAATTTTGGACATCATTAATTAATACCCTATTTTTAGTTGTAAAAGAGTTGGTGCATTCACTATAGACACATTATATTAATCATATACGCATTTTAAATATGCATTTGCCAAAGTATTTTACAAGGTCTATGTCACATTTAAGATGGCTCATTCTTTTTCTGTTTAGCTTTCGGAACTACCGTAAAATATTACTACAGAGGATGATATGTACGAATGTGTTTTGTTGTTGTGTATTTTTTTTTTATTCTGTGTATTGTGTATATGTACTCGGTCGAGATTACAATTCATAAAAGCAGTTTTTTTATATATTTTTGTGGTATCTATCTACAACAAGGCTATTGTAATTGTTAGGTGAGATTTCAAAACTGAACATAGGATGTAAATTACTTCCACGAATATACACTTATTCTTACTACAATAAGTTGTGTATAAATGTAATAAGTGGTAGGGGGATTACAGTCAAAATAGAAAAATGGGGTAATGACCAAAAAAAAAAGAATGACTTTATATAAAAATTGGGACAAACATAAGATCATAACTGTTAAAAAAAAGAATTTGGAAAAAAATAAATGGATAAAATTAAGAGAGGAAATAATTTTAAGCATAAAAGTGACTTGACATAGAAATAAGTCAACAGAATTACATATTTTACATTCACATTTAAACATTTTTTCCACTTAACTGATAGGTGGTACGATGAACTCTTTCGTCAGGATATGTCAGAGATGAAAACTTGTTTCCAGAGAGAATGGTGCCTAAAGATGCTCGCCGATTACTGCTGGAGAATGAAGAGCGATATTTTCCTGAGTATGATTCAGAAGAAAAGTAAAGAAAAGCAGATATTAGGTAACGTAATATCATAATTTAGGCTATATAATTTTTTAATCTGGTTTTCTTTAAATATCCATTACTGAATACCCTGCCTTCCAATTTAATTTTGGTTTGCAGAATTGAAATTGCACAAAAAGTACTGTTTACCTTATTAAAAGCGTATAATTGGAATCGCATTTTTTTTTAGAACGGTGGGAATCGGCAAGTGTTGATGGTTATTTGTTTAAAATTTTCTATAAATTTAACTATATTTCGTTTGTTGAAAAATTTATACGAATTGTTTATCTTTTATTTTATATGATCTGAAGAAGGGGGGTTATATGTATTTGAATGATTTATAGAAGTAAATGTTATGTAAAATCATGTCTGTTTAACACTTTTATTGAGTGGTAGGATATAAAAGTTATTTGAATTGAGCAAAAAAAAACATGGTATATATTATAACCATTATTCTTTTAAATTATCAGTTGTCATTTTTGAGAAATAAGAAGATAAGACATATCATACCAAGCGGGGTAGTCTCACAAACCCACCAGTATATCCCGCCAATTATAACTATGGAAACAAAAAAAAATGGATCATAAGTGTGAATACAATTTCAATCATTTTAGGACAAAGTCGTCCTACATTACTGTATATGTTGTCCACATATTTATCCTATGATTCTTATTTCATACTTTCTGTATGGAAGGATGTTATCTTAAACCACATGCACCACTCCGATACATTATTTATTTCTAATCCATGTTTACTTGGGCATTCATGGGCTGCTAATAAATTTCTCTGATAGTATTTAGTGAACGAATGTAAACTTTTAACTGAAAATTGACTCTCTAATTTTGTCAATAAGTTAGTTTGAGAGTTTTTTTGAACTGTTTAATTACAGTTTAACTATTAGTTCTAATATAATGATTAACAATTTTTTTTTTAATTCTGTATGTTGGATAAATGGTGTTGCCTTTTTTAGATCGATAAGTAAATATATACACAAGCTGTTTAAGGTCGATGTTTTCAACTCTTTTAAATCATAAAATTGAATTATAAGATTGTTATAGAATAGCTATCAACTGGATAGTATGATTTTACTTAATGCTACTAAATAAACAAAACGTTTTTTCCTAACGGTAAATGTATAATTCTAACTTTGTTCTTTTTACTTTTTGTTGCAGGTATGACGACGATTACTTTCATAGGTTAAGAGTAAACAGCGTTAATGTGGGTGGCTTAACTAATTAGTTTTATAATAATAATAGAAACGAGGACTACTTACTTTGTAACCGGTGCGGCTTTTCTAGTAGGATTAAGTTTTTTTTAAGGTGTTTATTCGTTTTTGTTATGCTTTGTAAACATGTGTTTGTCAGAGTAAATTAGCATGTTAAAATAAGGAATAATCGCGCTCCTTTTCAAGTAGGATTAAGTTGTTTATTCAAGTATTTATATGTTGTTGTTTTGTTTTGTAAACATGTGTATGTTAGAGTAAATTTGCATGTTTGTATTAATTAGCATGTTAGAATTAAGGAAAAATCGAGCTCCTTCTGTAGTAGGATTAAGTTTTTTTTCTGGGTATTTATATGTTGATGTTTTGTTTTGTATATATGTGTATGTTAGAGTAAATTAGCATTAATGTATTAATTAGCTTGTTAGAATTAAAAAAATTGCGTTTCCCCAGTAGCCGCCTTAGCAGGTTGTAATTGTTTTTTTATTATGTAATTTGTGTTTTTACAGTTTCATTGTATTTTAAGTTAGAATTTATTATGTTAAGTCCATATTGCATTTTTATTCCATACCTCCATTTCCTGTAGGCCCAATTATGAAGTGAGATGTTATTTTAAAAATGCTTTGTTACATTTATTTAATGTTAGATTAAGTGCATGCTGTTATGCCATGTTAACCTGAAGGAAATTTTCCCTAAGTACTGTTTTATTTATTATGCATGTATATTTCAAGTACTTCAAACTATAATTTTATCAATTGCGTTTATATTTGTACTAATTTTTTTTCAGTGTATTTAAATCATTTTCAGATATAGATGATGGTAATATTTTAACTAATCAATGATGAAAAAAGTTGTGTGAATGAAGAATATAAAAGGGAAAGTGAATTCTGATTTAATTTTTTTGTTATTATTATACTAATTTTTGTCGATAATGTTTCACGTTTGTTTCAGGCACAGAAAATTGTGATATTTTGAATTTAATGTTGGAACATCACACTTAGGTGACTCTTAGAAAATTGTGCATGTGATGATGATTGTATAATATGAAAAGGGTAATTTCAAAAGTCAAAATGATGATCAGATTAAGATTAACAGAATCAACATCTGGATTGCATGAGTGAGTATAATTTTAAATTTAATTATATTATAAGAAAACAATATAAAACCTCATGATCAGATTTCTTTTACAAAATTAGTGAAGGTTTTGTTTTTGTAAAAGACAGTTATAATTTTGGACATCATTAATTAATACCCTATTTTTAGTTGTAAAAGAGTTGGTGCATTCACTATAGACACATTATATTAATCATATACGCATTTTAAATATGCATTTGCCAAAGTATTTTACAAGGTCTATGTCACATTTAAGATGGCTCATTCTTTTTCTGTTTAGCTTTCGGAACTACCGTAAAATATTACTACAGAGGATGATATGTACGAATGTGTTTTGTTGTTGTGTATTTTTTTTTTATTCTGTGTATTGTGTATATGTACTCGGTCGAGATTACAATTCATAAAAGCAGTTTTTTTATATATTTTTGTGGTATCTATCTACAACAAGGCTATTGTAATTGTTAGGTGAGATTTCAAAACTGAACATAGGATGTAAATTACTTCCACGAATAGACACTTATTCTTACTACAATAAGTTGTGTATAAATGTAATAAGGGGTAGGGGGAGTACAGTCAAAATAGAAAAATGGGGTAATGACCAAAAAAAAAGAATGACTTTATATAAAAATTGGGACAAACATAAGATCATAACTGTTAAAAAAAAGAATTTGGAAAAAAATAAATGGATAAAATTAAGAGAGGAAATAATTTTAAGCATAAAAGTGACTTGACATAGAAATAAGTCCACAGAATTACATATTTTACATTCACATTTAAACATTTTTTCCACTTAACTGATAGGTGGTACGATGAACTCTTTCGTCAGGATATGTCAGAGATGAAAACTTGTTTCCAGAGAGAATGGTGCCTAAAGATGCTCGCCGATTACTGCTGGAGAATGAAGAGCGATATATTCCTGAGTATGATTCAGAAGAAAAGTAAAGAAAAACAGATATTAGATAACGTAATATCATAATTTAGGCTATATAATTTTTTAATCTGGTTTTCTTTAAATATCCATTACTGAATACCCTGCCTTCCAATTTAATTTTGGTTTGCAGATTTGAAATTGCACAAAAAGTACTGTTTACCTTATTAAAAGCGTATAATTGGAATCGCATTTTTTTTTAGAACGGTGGGAATCGGCAAGTGTTGATGGTTATTTGTTTAAAATTTTCTATAAATTTAACTATATTTCGTTTGTTGAAAAATTTATACGAATTGTTTATCTTTTATTTTATATGATCTGAAGAAGGGGGGTTATATGTATTTGAATGATTTATAGAAGAAAATGTTATGTAAAATCATGTCTGTTTAACACTTTTATTGAGTGGTAGGATATAAAAGTTAAGTGAATTGCACAAAAAACACATGGTATTTATTATAACCATTATTCTTACCATTATTCTTTTGTGTAATATCTTTTAACACTACATAATGATGAAGAGAGCAATTGGTATTATTTTTTTTTATCTGGAAGGGTAAATATATTTCTCTGTTTGTTAAAATATAATGCGTGATTTTTTTTTGTAATGATTATTTGACTTTATCAGAGGGAATGAATTAAGTTGATCGATATCTATTATTAAATTTTGCAATATTAAAATATAAGTTATTCTAATAAAAAATGACTAACTTTGGTTGTTATTATGCAAAGGGTTTTAATATATTATTATATTTTTATTTACAGCTCTGTTTGCCATTATTTAAGCTTTTTTTGTTCATGAACCTTAGAGACAGGAATCTGAAACAATGAGAAAAAAAGTTTCACCAGATTACAGTTAAATTATTTAACATTATATGAGTTCTTTCTGCGTTCACAAGTAAGTACAATAGTACATAAACTTAGTAGAAAAAAAATTTTTATTTTTCAGTAAAATTTATATATAGTGTTACTAAAGGGAAAGCTTCTCTTTGAAACCCTCCTCAATCTCGATCATCGGCTTTAAAGTTAGTAGTCTGTCCATGTTTATGTAGCATAGTTGTACACTAGAAACGATGTGCTTACTAGTACAGTTTTTTTTCTGTTCAATGTTATGAAGTGATGATCAAGATTGCCAACAGTTTTAGTAGAAATTCTTGTAAGATTCACTGTGTTTTTTTAAAATCTTTATCCTAATTGAAATCGTGATACAATGTATGACTCTAAATGTTTATACAGTAATTATGGATCTATAAATTTCAGAATTCCTAAAGATTTTCTTCAAACTTCAAATAAATTGTAAGTCAACAATAAATATGCAGAAAAGAACAAGTACAATGTGTAATATCACAAATCAACTAGTATTTATTCCTGATTTGTAAAATATAACTTTTCAAATTGAAGATTTTTTTGTTACAATGACACTGTAATTTATTTTAACCTATCTAATGGTGAAGCTTAGATATTAATATGTTTATATTAATCCTCGTGTTGCCAAGCTTTTCGTCACCTTTATTTTACCAAGTAATATGTAACATACCATACGTAACATAAGTACAGGCATAACATATGTATTATAATATTAAAATTTTAATTATAATAAATCTTTATGATTTATAAATTTCTTCTGTTTGTGATATACTTTTTCACTATAAAGAAACAAAAATTATTATAATAATAATAATGATTTACATTCTCTAATCAATAAAATATATCGAAAGGTTTTCACCTGTTACACCCATCTTTAGGAGAATATTGACAGAATTTTGTGAAAAAAACACATTATGTGTCACGATGGTTCATTACAAGTCCATATATATATATTACTTCAGTTATGTTTTTTAAATATTAAAAAAGGCCTATATAATATAAGAAGAAAATTATGATGAACATAATCGATGTATGGTTTAACAAAATAAAAATTTTGAAGTACTTTGAGAAATGTACTCCAACACAGAAATTTACAATCATGTAATCTATTCTGATCAGTTCAAAATAAAAATCTAAACAGTGTTTTAGTCCTGTGTACTTATATTTGTCATATATATTTATTTCTTGGTTTTACAAAAAAATGAATCGCAGATCAATTACGTTTCCATTATAAATAAATCAAAAAATTGGTATGCTTTAATGAGCAAAGATCATTTACTATGCTTAATTTACAAAATGTATGAATAGAATTGTGCCTTTCATATAAGTGACATAAATAAAAAATGAATTTCAACTTTAGATGAGGGAGGTAAAATTTAATGAATCAATTTTTTTTAACTATTATTAATTCTGCTACCTCTTTAGGCTACCATATGATATATAGACCCTCAGTCTGGTCTTCGGAACTCTTGCTAATTGTAATTTTAGTTAGTAATAATTTTACTGTTAAAGTTAAAAATTTAAAACATATTTAGGTATAAAATAAATAATAGGGTACATAGGCCTATTAGCCCCTAGTCAAATGTACGTCGACTACTCTATCATTAGGAATAATAATGATAATTTTAAACATATTTAGTATGTCTTCCTGGCTCAAGATAACAGCTGTTATAAAATCAGCTGATAATGAAGTGAGAAACATCAGCAACACTTTCTAAAGATAGCTATAAAAATAATTAATCTGTTGACTGATCTTTTAAAGGATAATATTGTGTTTTTAAAACCATTGTTGTGTATAAAATATATATGACTCAGTTTTCTATAAAAAGATTAATAGCATTTTATAATAATGTACTGAGAAAAACATAAGTTATTATCCACTGAAATGTGAGAACTGGAGACCTACTTTAGAACTCAAAAAATTTGACACTCTTAACAGTTTATACTTTGAGTCCCTGTTCTTGCTGATTCTGTATTTTCACTTATTAAATTACCAGCAGAGTGTGGCAAACTATTAAAATATTATTTTATGATAAGCAACAGATAAAATCAGCAGTTCTTCTATTGTTATTTGTGTTGGAAGAATTGTTATTCATTGTAAAATGCAAACAAAAGGAGAATTATGTTTGCTATAAAAACATTCCACTCAAGCAATTTTATGCAATTAATGAGTGGAAGGATGAAGTTTTACTTAGTTCCAAAAAATTAAGGTAGCCTGCAACTTAAAAAGTTTTTTGAAGAGAGTTTTTCTGTTATGTACTTCCAAGAACAGGTAGACTAATGCCAGTTCATTTTATTATTTTTGAATTATGAAAGGAAAGATAAACTCAAGTCTTTTTTCCTTTATACACTTAATTATAATAAATTAGTTAAAATGTGTAAATCTGCACTTCTGTTTGTATTTTTTTTATGAAATATTATTAAAAAAAAATAAAAATAAAAAATTTGTCAAATGTGATTGGTGATCACTTGTGATATACAAATGGTTTCATGGAAAAATCATATAAACCTTCTATAATACAGTGAATGTAATTTAATTTTTAATGTAAAGATTAATCCTATTAACATTTAGTTTTCATCCTTGAAGACCTATTTCAACATAAAAAATCACTAATAGCAATATTTAATGGTTTTCATGTGTTTTAACTTTTCTGAATTTTTAAGTTTATTTTTCTTCTAAATCACCTTACTGGTTTACATTCTTATTCCATGAAACTCATTAATTGTGCCTCAAGTTGAAAATCAGTTGAACTAGACAGATGTAAGAATTGGAGTGCAATATTTTGTTAAGGAAAGCTGGAAACATGATTTTTATGAAATGCAGTGAAAGGAGAAAGGCATGGAAATACTGATTATGAATTCTACTGTTACAAATGAACTTCAATAATTTTGAAAACTTTTCTTTCCAGCATGATGCCATTCAGCCACAATGTACTACTGCAGTGCCTAAGTGTATAAATGAAGTCATTGACAACAGAATTATTGGATAATGGGATTTCATAGAAATATCGTCAAAATTACCAGACCTGTTATCTGTTGATTTGTATCTTTTGAGGTGTCATGAAAGGTGAAGCATGTTACATGAAATCAGTCATATTTAAACTAAAACATTCAATAATACTGTTTACAAAAAAATAAATTCAGATTCTAGACTATGTATATATCTGCCTGTGTTCATCTTCCACATTGTTGTATCTATGAATAAAGGAGATAATTTGAGCACAATCAAGGTAAAATGTAACATTTGATTTTCATTCATGGATAGTGTAATTTTTGCCACCAGGTAAAACAAATAATAGTTCAATTTATAAATATTAAAACAATTACAATACAAATCAAATCTATTCTTTAAATACCTGCTAAGGATTCCATAATTACTTCAAATGAGCACAATTACCAACATTATCATTAATAATCAACACCTCTGCATTCAAAATAAGTCAATGAATGACAAAAAATCTGCTAGAAGCACAGTCCAATAAATTAATTTTAATTTCTGTTTGCAAAACTTCCTATGGTTATCAGTGTTTTTTTTCATCCTTCAAGATTTAATCTTAAGTGACTTGTAACATTAAAGGTTGATTAGGTCAAGTAAGAGTTTTACATGGATGTATTGAAAATAAGTTTAATATTCTTGATTAGTAATGTTGAATAATACAAAGTTTGTGTCATTTGCAGCATAGTCCCAGAGGAATCTTATCAACAGTGCAGAACCCACTTTAGGTTAAAAGAGATAAAAATATCGATACAGGATAGATTTTGAGAAAGGACAATCTTTCTATAACTGAATAGAAAAAATAGCAGAACAAATCAATTTTTCCTCAGTTCACCAAATATTTTATTACTAAAAGTTTAACTGCTAAAATTTATATTAATCACAACAAATTATTAAAAGACTGCAAACTAAACTTAATAATAAGTAAAAATCATAAGCAATTGCTTACTGATCCCTTAATCCTACTAACTATGATCAACATTACTTATATGCTTCTGCTTGGTTTCACGACCTAGGTCACTGCTTCGCAGTGGTCAGTGGCTGTGCTCCCATTTGGAAGCAAATTCCAACATCAATTTGGTCGATAACAGGTAACAGACATCTGTGCAAACCTGCAGATTAGATATTGTCCTTAAATTTAGGTAATAATATTTAATTTAAAGAGTGCTGGGAAAATCCCAATAACCTTGCTTCTACTCCACTGTATTTGTCCCAGACTTTTCAGTATTCTACTACTTTTTACTGATTCAATTGATGAAGACAATTAATACAGAATTTTTAGACAGACCACAAGTTAACAATTATGTGAGGTGATAGCAAAATAATATTAAAATGTTATCCCTGTCTCCTAATTCTCTACATCATATACATCCTAATTTTTACCAAAATTGAGAAACCAGCAAAAATTAAAATTGACAGAAACTAAATGACATTTACAGTGTTTTTAATGTTTATAATCTTAAAACTATAAGTATGACATTTATAACCACTAAGAATTTCAGATTCTTCTTAGAGGATTTAAACTTTAATTATTCAAAAATAAATCTTGGATTAGGAAGTAAAGGGAATTCTAATCAAGAGGCAGACTCATGTGCAATCATGAAGTAAGAGAAACATATGAAGAAGGAATCACTGTGAAGAAGGTATTTGAACAATTACTATAGTGAAGGAAGATGTGTGATTCATTAATCAACTTGTTTGGATATACAAAACACAGATTATTTTTTAAATAAGATTTTTAACAAATTTTAAAAGATTATTATTATTCCTTTTTATTTTTCTTATTGACTGATGTAAATAAATAATTTTTAACAACTTTTAATGTAATATAGATAAGAGAAAGAATGATCAGTAGTGCAACAAAAATGATATCGAGCAACGCGAGTTGATACCATGATAAATCTAATGCTGGACTTTTCATATATGATGCTCCTTTGTGCCTTAAAATGTATTCTGTCCAAAATACAGCTGTTTGTAATGGAGTATTGGGTCGGTCATTGAATACTTTCTTCAATTTTTTTGCATTTTCACTATAGCTGTAAAAAAAAAGATTTGTAAAAGATTTTTTTTTATGTATCCAATATTACTTCTTAACAAATAATTTAAAGTAATACATCCTAGTCATAAAATGATATCAAAATTATTTGTAACAAGATTCTTCCTATTGTTCTTTTAATTTTTTTATAAACTCATCAGTTCTTGATAGTGATTGTTACTTTATCAGATTACTTTCAATTTAATAGAAAATTAAGAAGTAACTGTTTTTGAAAATATTAAGAAAGACCTTTTTATGTTCTTCCAGTTTTTTTATAAAGCAGATTAACTGCTACTAGCTTACAAACTTAAGATTAGTGCTAAGTTAGTTAAGATAACTAACTTAGTTAAGATTAGATCTAATCTTAACTAACAGTTTTTGGTGTTTCATTTAAATATAATTTAAAGTTTAATGAATGATTAAATTAATTTTATAATTTCTTTAGTTGTCATTAATGTCAAATCTCTTTTTAATAATGTTATTTTATATTTAATGATAAAACTATCAACAAGAGGAAGGATTAATAATAATTGCTTTTCTTTTAAGCAGATTTTGTTCTGTAATTTATGTAAAATATTGTCTACAAGCATGGCTAGTTAGCTGTTCACCTCTACTGAATGTTTATTGTAATGAGCTCTTCTGTGTAGTTGTCTGCTAACAAAAGTCTACGTAACATATTTGAGAAAACTGCATGTTTGTGATACGTGTGATGATTAGATGTGTTGTGAATAAGTGTGTCGGTTACCGTGGAGTTTCTATAATTGTTAAAAGTATCTTATTTTGGATATGGTGAATGCAATAAAGCAGGATGATTTGTTATTTACATAACTTTTGCATGTAGTGTAAACTGGTATACAATTTATTGAGGAATGTGAGTGTGTAACATTGTTTCACATTTCCTTTGATTAGGAGAATGACGTCATCAACATAATGCTGCCAATGTAGTATTCTGTTTAGAAATGTGTTTCTCTCTGTGTAATGTGTGAATGTTTTCAAACTATTGTGGAATATTTCAGCAAAGTGAATAGGTGAAACCAGTAGTAGGTGTAGTTGGTCTATTTGTTTTTGTTTTTTTTTTTTTTTTATTGAATTAATTCTACTCTATAATTTCTTTTATTAATGTTATTTTCAGTTGTATGTTCCAATAGTATGTTGTTGATTATTGATGATTCATGTAGTATGTTGATGGCTTCTTGTAATGGTATGTTAAGTGTATAAATTTGTTACCTTAAAGGATGCAAGTGTGGATTGTACGGAATGGGTATAATTTAACTTTATTGATAAATTTTTTGTGTTCTTTATTTATGAGCTGTTTTCTGGTATTAGAATGGTTAAATAGTTCTTTCCATCCAATCAGTGTGAGTGCAGGAGGTGGCAGCAGCAAGGCAGGGGAATATATAGGCAGGTAGGAATATAAGCCTAACTGGGATTTGAACCAGAACCTTCTGGATGAAAGGCAGGGATGCTACTATTCTGCTGTGAGTTTTAAAAGTGATATTATAATACCTAATGCAAACAAAATATGTTACAAAATGATATTACAATATCTACTACATTGACAGATAAAAAGCAAGAAACAATAAACATTTTAAAAAATTTCATTTTTCACTCTCTTTTGTAAGTTTAGATTGCGTTATCATTATTAATATAAAATGTCTCTGCCATTTTTAGGTGTGACTGTTATCCCATATCAAACTTTTATTTATTAAAATTATTTATTAAATTTTGTTTAGTTTATCATATCAAAATTTACAGCTTAAACCAGCTTTTTTCAAAAGTGACTGTAGTTTATGATAAAAAAATTTATATGCATTTTTTGAAGACA
Source organism: Lycorma delicatula (assembly GCF_047948215.1). NCBI lineage: Eukaryota > Metazoa > Arthropoda > Insecta > Hemiptera > Fulgoridae > Lycorma > Lycorma delicatula. The sequence continues at coordinate 198,679,042 of NC_134457.1, read as the reverse complement.
TTAATTAAAAATATTCCAAGTTTAGGTATAGTAAAAACTTATTCTTAAAATGACATTTAGAAAAGACTTTGTCAAACTGTACTAACTATACTGGTAGTGTCTCAACTATAGACCAAGATTGTTATTGCATACTTTTTGTTATTTTTTTATGGCAATATTATTGTAATTATAATTCTTGGTTTTCTTCTCAAATAAATCTACTTCAAAAGTTCAGTGTGCATTGAAGATCATAGTGCAACTAGTGCTGTTATAAAAAATATGTGCACAAAGTATACGGTTTTGCAAATCCAGGTATCCTAGATTGTTGAACTATTATTCTTCATTTAAAAAACTTATTAAATTATAAAAAATAATACCATAAAAGAATTGAAATTATTAAGACATGTATAGTAATTTACCTGGGATCTGATGTAACTTTATTAACTGCATTGTAAAATGTTTCTTCCGATATATCAAAATAATCAACTTCAACAGCGACACCCTTATTTACAAGACTTCTTACATTTCCAGGTTGATCTGCAAACATTGGTATTCCCACTACTGGAACTCCAGCATTAATGGCTTCAATTGTAGTTGCCATTCCACCATGCATTATCAGTAGTTTGATATTAGGATGGGCTGAAAATAAGTAACAGGTAATTACAATTTCAATCTACAAAATCTTCATAACAAATTTAAATGCTTTACTACAATTATTTATTATAAAAAAAATTTTGATGGTAAATTTGCTGCTTTCCATGGTAAAGTGGTAGTGTCTGGACCTTTCATCTGAAGGTCCCAGGTTTGAATTCTGGTTAGACATGGCATTTTTCATATGCTACAAATTTTCATATTCTCATGTACAAGCTTCTTTTTAAGGTTCTGGGGTGAATTAATTCACCATCAAAAGTAAATTTTTTCTTGATGAATAATTCATCTCATGAACTAAGTTTGTGCATGAAATTGCACATGGAAATTTTGTAGCATATAAAAATTGTTATTTTATAAAAGAATATTTTCAATTAGCTGATACATCAGTTTGAATATATTAGTAACTGAGTAACAGTATTCAAACTCAATACTGGTTATTTTTCTTCTTCTGTAATATTGTTATGAAAATAATGGCATAATTTTAATTACAAGATTTTTATATAAGGACAGTGAAATAAATAATTTCTTAAGAAAATGTATATGATAACAATTAGATTTATTTCTTGTTTGTAATTTCTTGGCAAATTATAACAGCAGGATTCTAATTACTTATCTTAATAGTATGGTGCAATCAATAGATATTATTGAATTTATAAACTAGTAAACTAAGAAGATTAGAAAGACTAAGAAAAAAAAAATTATAATTTTAAAAAACATTCCAACTTACCATTCAGGTGGCTGTAACTATGAGCAGTGTTGTTGGCAGATTAATGTTATTTGTTTATGTACTGAAGTTTAGTTCATTTAACAGATTATTATTATTATTAACTATATTACACATTTTTCTGTTTTATTGTTAATTTCAAAATAATTATTGGTACCAAATTGTATAAAAAAAATTATTATTATTATTATTATTGATTTCTTTTATGTGAACTTTCATTTAATGGATCAAGGTCTAGATTTTTAAATTATAGTCTGAATACATCCCTCTAATTCATTAATTGTAGATTAATTAATTCCAGCAATAAATTAACATTTATTGTCTGGCAAGCAACATGATGTATTAAAATTTCTTTATACGTACGTATTAATATACTGTTTGGAATTATGCATCTTCATAAATCGTTTTAAAGAAGTTTGTTAAAAAAATCTTTTGAAGGAATTTAAACAGATATTCATACCTTTACTTTTAATAGGCATGTGTATCTGAACTTTACACAAAATCTTTTTACAAACTGCCTTTCATTAACTGAAGAAAATTTTTATATATTAAGTTACTGCATGTAGTTCAAGTTGAAGGAATTATACTGTGTTAGTTTCAAATAAAAGTGATTTTTAAAAGAAAAATATCTAAAAATATTATCAATTCATTTTCTAATGGTTCTTTATAATCCTCACATTTCTGCATATTATTCGGAAGAATATTAACTTTCCTTTTTTTCTTGTTGTCATGTAGAAGTTGGAAATTATTAAATTTATAAATAATGATTTGATTTTCTTATGACCTGTGATGATTATGCATCAAAATAGATGATATAGACTTTTCCTGCAGGCCGTAAGAGGTGATAAATAGACCACATGGAGCTCCTTTTTGGGTATCAACTCAGGTTGTATGTTATTAGAAGCAGATCAATAACAATATATTTATGCTAAATGATGGTTATTGAGATAAAATGGAAATTAGAATTTGAGAAAAACATTTTCTGTCCTGTGTTTATGTTATGTACATTTTAGCAGAACAATATTTATATGTTTTCATTTCTAAAAAAGGACTTCAATTACAATAAATTTCCAGAGGTGTAAGAAGGTAGCCTCTCATAAACTACATGTCTGAAAGCCAGGTTATGAGAAGAAGAGGAAACAAGCAGAAGAAAATTTTTGGTTTATAAAGTAAAAAATTTCTATATGATTGTGAATAGTGAGAAAGAGGAAGGGAAGGTAGGGGTATGACAAGTGAAGAAAATATCAAAATCAATGGAAAAATTGACAAGTTTTACTCTACCAGTAAGAAGAGACTGATTAGTTAAGAATTTTCTTGTTCCTTTTGTCATCTTCTTTAACTCAAAAAGATCTCTCAAGAGTTTGTTGCAAATTCTGAATAGTCTAAGGAGTCACAGAAATGGGACTTTTGGGATCTTCTAATGTAATTGTTTGTAACAAAAATAAGCAAAATTTATTATGGAATCAGGATAAATCTGGCAACAAAAAACATTTTTTATGAACAAGAAACTGATGAAGTACAAGAGAAATAATTACCTAAGACGTCATTAATAGGTAACCATTTTTTAGTTATCACATTTTGGGGTAAAGAAGGTAGATCATCTTCTATTTTCCAAAGTACCAAGTATGGTAATTTGGAAAATGTTTTTATAAAGGCATTTATGATATGTTCTGGTAATGTTGAGCATCGCAACACACTTCCAAGAGAAAGCATTATAAATCCCTGTGATGATTTATCCAACAACTCCTTTAAATCCTGAAAATAAATTAAATTTTTTTTAGTTTCAGTGTTAAACAAAGTACAAAATTTAAGTTTTGTCAACTTTAAGTCAACCTGAAGATTACTTAGTAAATCTGTAGTTTTATTTTGTCTATATAATTTCATATTAATCTCCCATTCTTGGATTATTGGCTTGCAACATTGCTGATCAGCTGTTATTATAGATATTCTATTATGCTTTAGAACCCTGTTTTAATTTCAGTTAGTTTCTCGTACTTTTAACTGAATTAAGATAATATGCTTATGATAATATGAATTAAGATTATATGCTTAACCCACCGGGTTGATCTAGTGGTGAACATGTCTTCTCAAATCAGCTGGTTTGGAAGTCTAGAGGTCCAGCATTCAAGTCCTAATAAACGCAGTTACTTCTTTTACAGATTTGAATACTAGATCGTGGATACCGCTGTTCTTTGGTGGTTGGGTTTCAATTAACCACAAATGTCAGGAATGGTCGAACTGAGACTGTACAAGACTACACTTCATTTACACTCATACATACTCTCATACACTCATCTCCATCCATCCTCTGAAGTAGTACCTGAACAGTAATTCCCGGAGACTAAACAGAAAAAAAAAGATACTAATATTCAAATGTTAATTATGTACTCAAACTATATGGGTTCAATTATTATTACTTAAGAAAAATGTTTGTCTAATTCTGGATAAGATCACCTTATCTATTCTAACTTAACTTATAAGCTGTTTTGAAACAACAAATCTCAAACACCTACTGCTGAAAATACAATTTAAAAAAACTACAGTAAAAAAAAAAAATGAATGAAAATATTTTCAAAGAACTAGTAAGCAAATATAAACATTAAAGTAGATAAATACATATTTATTTATTTTATCTAAAGATGCTTAGATGCTTATAAATACTAATAGTTATGGAATACAATGTTAATTAAAATCAAATATCTTTTTAACTGAAACTCATAAAGGGTTCAATATTTTTATGATCTGAAACCAGATATCTTATATTGTTGGTCAATATTTACAATACACAGATCAGTAATGTTAGTTGCAGTACATGAGCAATCAAAAACTGTAAACCTATAAGTAGATTAATGAATAATATTTATTATGTTATACAGAAGATTTAACAAACAAATGTAATTTTTATAGTGATTTATTGGGTCATATTAATTTTATATTTGGTAATTAACCTATAAGTTAAGTTGTTATTAAGGTTATTTAATTACAGTAAGTAGTTTAATGATGCTGAAAATATATCAGAATATTACTGATATAATAAATCATTTAATTGCATTACCTAATTCAACAAAAATTAACTGTTTATGATGGTTTTCCCCTTGATCTAGTTCTTTTCTGGATACCTTCTTTCTTTTTCCTGTTTAGCCTCTGGTAATTACCATTCAGTTAATACTTCAGAGGATGAATAAGGATGATATGCATGAGTGCAAATGAAATGTAGTCTTGTACAGTCTCAGTTCGACCATTCCTGATATGTGTGGTAAATTGAAACCCAACCACCAAAGAATACCAGTATCCACAATCTAGTATTCAAATGTAAAAATAACTGACTTTACTAGGACTTGAACGCTGGAACTCTCGACTTTCAAATCAGCTGATTTGGGAAGATGTATTCACCACTACATGTAGTTCGTGGATACCAGAAAAAACCAATACGCGATTGGTTTTTTCTGGATACCTAACTAAGGGTTCTTTCACTCTTATTGACATGATTCAGCTGCCTTCTGCCTGCTCAGCTGCCTTCATGTTCTCTAACCATCTGCCCATGACAGTGCTTACTTAATTGTAGTATTTACTTTCTACGACACATATTTAAATTTCACGTTTAAATATTTTAGCATATCATCTTCCCTTATCATTAGTTATAATGTACAACTTTTAACTAATCTGCCTAGAACATTGTGTCATGGTGTGGAATAGATGCCTCCTACACATTGTTTCTTTTTATAAATATCTCACATATTTTTGAAATAGATAGAAGATAATTAATTGCTAATTTATGATTGTTGAATTTATTAATTTTTACTTCTGAACAAAATCAACACTCAAAATGCCAATTTTTTTGTTTTTCTATAATGTGATATTTTGTTTAATGTATAAAATTTACAAATAAAAAATATCTACATTAAGAAAAAATATTTCATTCTCTCAACAGTGAAGGGACATTACCAACAGACGCAGTCAAAATTTTCAGAAGAATATTTAAAAAATCAGGTATAAAAAAGGTATATATTATATCGTTATGTGAAAATGCTAACACTAGGTGCCATAGTGTGAACTGCTCTTTCTGGATCAGGTGGTTGTAAATAAAAAGGGCTATTTAAGACACAGTTTTAGTATTAAAATTTTCCCTTACTGGTTTGACTTCAAAAAGAAGGAAAGTCTTTCTGAGAAAATAATGTTTATGCACTGACCAGCTTGTTTGCTGAGTAAATTTACATTATCGTACTAATTGCCATCATTGTCTGGCTGCATTGACACCCTTCTCAGTGCTAATATTTTGCTCCAGGACTTATCAATATTAGTGTAGATTACTTCACTTGCAGGACTCAGTAACCTAGCTTCCATCAGCATTTCTAACTATTTCTAACTATTTATGAGTTTTCTCATTCTGTTAACCTGTTTTACTCCCACACAGTTTGAGATCAACCCACTTCTGCCAGTTTTAGAAATGGTTGGGCGTTCTTGAACTATCTCTAAGTAGGTAAACAAAACTTTTTGATTAACTCCTCATTCTAATTTCTTTCCATTATATTTCTATATGTCATGAGGAATGAATACTTCATTACATGCTGTGCAAAGTAATGTAAAGCATTTCTTGTTTGTGGGTAGTATAGTTTATACTTTTCTATCTTCTAGAACATTTAGGCGAGAGAGTAGCCCTAGAGATTTTGCTGAACTCTGTCATCCATCCATCTACTTTGCAGTCAAACCCAACCACCAAAGAATACCAGTATCCACATTCTAGTATTCAAATGTAAAAAAATTTTTTATTCATACATATATATAGCCTCATAGTATACGTATACAGTGTAAGCAAATTGTGGAAAACCTTAAATAACTTATTAATAGTTAAATATAGAAAAATTAAATTTAGTAAATATTAAAACCTTGAAATAATCTATTTTTCAATATGAGACTGCCACCCTTGCAAACACTCAGGAAGTCTTCATGGCAGTACCACTCACAAATTTTAATGGATAGGGTAGAATTGTGACACACCAATTTAAGGGTATTGAAAAGTAAATTTTTTTTCATGCTAAAAAACTTCATGCTATGACAAGTATATCTAAAATGACGGTCATTTAAAGTTTTTCACAGTTTGTTTCAAAAGTCACTAGTGAAACACTAAGAATATAAAATTAGCAAGTGGTCCTACCTCAAAGTTATTATGTGATATGGAACATCAAATACAAATTACTCATGGTTTTCATTTACATAAACTCTTACGCATTTTCAGAGGTTTAAGAAGGCAGCCCCTGGACTATTCTGTGGTACAAAGAGCTATAAATCTATGTGTCTGAAAACCATGTATTGAAAAGAAAAGGGATCAAGCTAGTAGAAAAGTTTTAGTTTATAAAGTAAAAGAATTCTGTATGATTGTGAACAATGAGAAAGATGTAAAAAAGGGGTGTGAAATGGAGACAAGTGAAGAGAATATCAAAATTAATTGAAAATTTGACAAGTTTAACATCTACCACACAGGAGTAACAGGAGTCTGATTAGGTAAGAATTGTCTTATTATTTTTGTCATCTTTTCTGACCCAAAGGGATCTCTTCAAGATTCTATATTAAATTCTGAATAGTATAAGGAGTCTCAGAATTGCGACTTTTGAGAACCAAAAGTCGTAATCTAATTGTTTATAACAAATAGAGTAAAATTTTATTATGAAATCAGGAGAAATCTACTAACAAAAAGAATTTTTATGAACAAGAATCTGATTTATAAGAGAAAGAATTACCTAAGATGTCATTAACAGGTAACCATTTTTTAGTAATAATATTTTGGGGTAGAGAAGGTAGGTTATCTTCTATTTTCCAAAGTACTAGGTATGGTAATTTTGAAAACGTTTTTATAAAAGCATTTATGATATGTTTTGGTAAAGTTGAGCATCGCAACACACTTCCAAGAGGAACTATAAATCCCTGTGAGGATTTATCCAACAACTCCTTTAAATCCTGAAAATAAATTTTGTTAGTTTCAGTAATTAACAATAAAATTACAAAATTAAGTTTTGTCAACTTTAAGTCAACCTGAAGATTACTTAGTAAATCTGTAATTTTATTACGTCTATTTATATAATTTCATATCAGTCTCCCATACTTGAATTCTTGGCTTACAACATTGCTGATCAGCTGTTATTATAGATATTCTATTATGCTGAATTCAGATACTCATATGCAAATGTTAGTTATGTACTATAACTATATTCTTTCTTTCTTTTTCTGTTAGCCTCCAGAACCACCATAAAGTATTACTTCAGAGGATGAATGAGGATGACATGTGTGAATGTAAACAAAGTGTAATCTTGTACAGTCTCAGGTTGATCATTCCTGAGATGTGTGGTTAATTGAAAAAGAAGTACTAAAACTATGTGGGTTCAATTAATATTACTGTTAGCAAAATCTGTCTAATTCTGGGTAAGATCACCTTATGTATTCTAACTTAGCTTATAATCTGTTTGAAACAATAAACACCTACTACTAAAACTGCAATTTAAAAAAAAAAATGATAATATTTCCAAAGAACTAGTAAACAAACATAAACTTTAAAGTAAGTGATTATTTACATGTATTTTATCTAAAGATTTCCACAAATACTAACTGTTATGCAATGTAGAGTTGATTAAAATCAAATATCTTTTTAACAAAGACAGCTACTGAAACTCATAAAGGGTTCATAAAGCTGACAACTCATAAAACTGACAGTGGTTTTGGGGTCTGGGGGATGTCAAACGCGAAGATATGTCAAAATTTTCCAGAAGTCAAATCATGGTACCCATTACAATAGGTAGCTTTCTTATGAAATCTACCTAATAAACACAGCCCACAAAGATACATTTTAATTTCTTGAATCTTGAAAATAATATTATTTACTATTTATTAGTGCAATATTATTATTATTGTACTACTTTTGTTTATTGTTTTAAAAGTATATTTAAATTATCTCTGAAAATAGTAGGTACTAGTTTTAGTTTGTAAGTTCATTGTCTTTAACTCATTAAAAATGTAAATTTTGTTTTTCAATAAAACAATTTTCCGTAAATCTGTATTAGTATTATTGTCTTAATTCAGTTACATGTCATTTTTCTGGTTCTTTTATAATTCTGTTTTTTTTTTTTAATTTAAATTTTAAAGTTTTTTTTAAGTTTAGGGGATGGTATTTTTTGGGTTTGCCTATGGCGGCAAAAACACTAGAGCTGGCTCTGCTTGCATTATCCTGCTCAGCTTCCTTCAAGTTCTCTAACCATCTGTCCTTGACAGTACTTACTTAATTGTGGTATTTGTTTGCTATGATACATATTTTAAATTTCATGTCTTAATATTGTTACGTATCATGTTGCCGTATCATTAGTTATAACATATAACTATTAACTAATTTGCCTCTCTTTTTTTCTGATTAGCCTTCGGAACCACTATAAGGTATTACTTCAGAGGATGAATGAGGATGACATGTATGAATGTAAATAAAGTGTAGTCTTGTACAGTCTCAGGTTGACCATTCCGTCCCTGAGATGTGTGGTTAATTAAAACCCAACCACCAAAGAACTCTGGTATCCAAGATCTAGTATTCAAATTTGTATAAAACTGATCTGCCTGGAACAGTTTTTAATGGTGTAGTATAGATAGATGTCTTCTATAAATTCTTTCTTTTAAGAAATACTTCATGAATATTTGAGATAGGAACAAAACAATTATTTTTGTGATATAATTTTTACTTCAGTACAAAATCTATGCTCAAAATTCCATACACTGTACTTGGCTTTTGCATAATGCCATAGTTTGTTAAATATGTGAATTTTACAAAGTAATGAAAATTATCAACATTAAGAAATAAATATTCCATTTTCCAACAGTGAAGGGACATTACCAGTAGACACAATCAAAATTTCCAAAAGAATATTCAAACAAATCGGTTATAAAAAGGTTTATATTATATCATTAAGTGAAAATGCTAACACTAGTTTCCATAGTGTGAACTGCATTTCCTGGATTGGGTGGTTGTTGATAGAAAGGACTGTTTAAGACACTGTTTTATTTTATTTTATTTTTTAAGTTTTTCCTATCATTTGTATTCAAAAAGAAGAAAAGTCTCTCTAAGAAATAATGTTTATACACTGATCAGCTTGCTTGTCGAGTGAATTCACATTGTTTTACTAACTGGCAGCACTGTCTGGCTGCATTGACACCCTTCTCAGTGCTAGTGTTTTGCTCCAGGATTCACCAATACTAGTGCAGATTACTTCAGTTCCAGGACCCAGTATGCTAGCTATCATCAGCTCCTCCAACCACTTCCTGCACAAATAATTTTCTCATCCTGTTAACCTGTTACCGATACGCAGTTTGAAATCAATCCACTTCTGCCAGTTTTAGAAATATCTGGGAGCTGTTGAATTATTCCTAAGTTGGAGTCAGAACTGTCTTTTTGATTATCACCTCATCCTAATTTCTTTCCATTATATTTCTACATGTCACAAGGGATGAATACATAATCCAAAAAGTAATGTAAAGCTTTTCTTGGCTGTGAATAGTATAGTTTGTACTTTTCTATCTTCCAGAACATTTAGGTGAAAGACTACTCTACTTTCTTCACAGTCAAGTACTTGAGTGTTCATTGAATATACCGTACTGAGCATACCCATTAGATTGTTTATGTAATAAACTAAAACTATTCAGCACTATCTGCCAAGAATAAAAGAGGCTCAAGTTTTAATTGACTTACCAAATTTTACCTTAATTGAACTATTGTGTCATTAGTACAGATTAATTAAAAATTGTTATGAATGTTAAAAGTTTACTAATATTGTTGTGTTGCTAATTGTACTTTACAAAGATAAAAAACTTATTAATATTAAAATGATATATATCATTTTATATATATATATATATATATATATATATATATATCATTTTAATCATTTTAATATTAATATATTTTAATATTTAGTACTCACCTTTGGAAGTGGTTTAGGTTCTTTTAAATGTATTCCTCCAATTTCAATAAAATTTGGGAGAAAAGGTTGGATTTGGCGAAAAGAATAATGACTGTTTGTCATAATTAATGATGTATTTTTATATATATCATACAGTGGAGGTATGGATTCACCAAAATACTTCTTTGTCAACTTGTATGATGGAATGTCACTCATAAAATAATATCCAATATTTGCTAAAAGCATAGTGGCTATATTAATGAATCTGTCATATAAAGTCATTTTTTCTTTAATAGGAAAAAAATAATTTGCTATATATGAAGGATTATCAGGATTTGCAATTCGTTTATGTGCCCATGGAAGACCAATAGTTGTGGCTATTGATATTAAAGGTAATTTATATTTGTATGCAAAAGCAGTAAAACAATCAGATCCAAAAAGTTCAGTTATAACTAAATCATACTCAGAAGTTGAATTTATCATATCTTGGATTTGTTTTTCCTTAAATATTACTTCACATGTTTTGTAACCATAATCATAGACAAACTCCATAAAACCGATTGGATTTCTCAAATTTTGCAAAGAGTAATCTACAGTCAGATTATTAGTTACAAGAGGTAATGTGTGTGAGACATCGATGTCATGGTAATTTTTAATAGGCGTCTTCTGAGGAAAATAACTAACGACTGTAACATTGTGACCTCTACTTGCCAAAGCTTTTAATAGTGGTTCCATAATAATAAAATGACTATATCCTGGAAAAGTTGGAAAAGCTAAAATACTTGCAGATTCACCACATACAGTGTATGTTGTTAATATTGTTGCTAGTTGTACAACCTGCAATATAAAAAAAATATTAAAAAATAAGAAACTTAAAATATTTTTCCTCTTTAATGCATTTAAAAACATTACTATAACAAAAAGATATGTCGGTAAATATTTTTACTGCCTCTTTTATTAATATAAATTATATCTGTGAAGACACAAATAAATCATATAAGTATAATAACAATTTTCCTATAAACTAATTAAATATATAATTAAAAAAAAAAAAAAATGTAAAAAAGAATTTTACTATAACACAAACAGGTAACAACAGTAGAGTTTTTTAAACTGAGATTTCAAATATATATATATATATATATACCTTGATACTTTTTTCATACAACAATAATTATGTTAACATAAGTTTTGAATTGAATTGAACCAATTTTTAAAATTGATAAAAATTATTAGAGTAAATTAGTGAGAAACACAGAACATAGTGAATATGATTTTATAAAAAAGTGATAATGGGCCATTTAACATTCCAGTAAAATACAGGAATGGATACTTTAATAAAGATTGTTTATATTATGAATAAAAATGAGACAGATAACTATTTCAGTAATTAATTAAATAATTTTTAAAGAAAAGGTTAATTTATATATAACAGTGTTACAATGACTAAAAAAAATTATGCTTATCTTTATGTATAAATCAGAATGCCCATGTGAGTACCATCTCGTAAAACTCAAGAACCACTGAACCTGAATGATTCTTATAATGATGCTTCTGTCAAGATTATAATATGATTACGTAGAAAAAATAAGTAGAACATTAAAAAAGGATTTCCAAAAGATTATAAAGCATATAAGAATGGAATGAAACATTTTCAGTATGGTTGTGGAATACAAAATAACCTGTATAATAAATAGTATAGATTGATAAAGAAACCAAAATAATAGACACTGATGCACTGAAAAACATTATTATTTATAAATTCAAAGATATGTTAGCTAATAAACCATTCTATTATAATAACCTGCATAAACCTGGAAGACCACAACAATATAGATGGTGTTTCAGGCCATGGCTGGTTGCAGTTTTGATGTATCTTTGCTGAATTATTTTAATAAATATATATTTTAAAAATTATATTGAAAATAATGACATTTCTGTAGCCTTGAGGTAAAGGACATCATCTACAGTTTTACAGTATAGCAGTTTGAAGTTTTGAGTTTGCTTTTTGTAATTTCCTTTGCTCATCACCATCCTTCCATCATACCTTTTTCTACTAAAATGCCTTATTTAGGTTTACTTTAATAGATGCTATTACATATTTATTAATTTTTGGTTTATATTTTTTTTTAAATGTACATTAAAGTACATAGAGGTACTTACTTTAATATATATTTTTTTTTAATGAATTCTAACATCATGTTCAATCATAAAAGATAATATTAGTACAACACAGCCCCCTGATTGTTTAATCCAAGAGACAAATAAATTTTGCAATAAAATGATTGTACAATATTGTAACACTGTTACAATGAAAAGAAAAAGGTAATTAAAAGATTTAGATTATTATAAAATTATTTTGCTCATACAACAAAATGTAATACAACATAATATTATTATGAATACTCAAAAAAATGTGCAAAGAACTAAAAAGTATGATCATTTCTTCAGTAATAGTATTATCTGCTTACTGTATGATAAAAATTCAAAATTAATAATAAAATATGATTAAATAGTAGAAAATCTGCAACATATTCAAATACAATATATTAATAAAACTAATATTTCATTAAAAATAATTATTTCCTCTAGTCTTCATCACTTTTTTCTTCATGGAAATCATTTACTTCACGGAAATCAGTTACTTCACAGCAGTTACATATGTTTTGATAAAGCAATGACACTCTTATCGTAAATACTTAAGTAGAGTTAACAGATCTTTGTATTTTAATAGTGATATTGGTTTTGAATCTACTCTAATGACATCAAGTACATCAGAACACTTGACACTTGTAACACATTACACTTGTAATTCTTTCTCAAATTTCTTCGTAAATTAAGTAAAAGAAATTCTTTGTTAACATCAGTTTCATATTTATAAAATAATTCACCAATATTTTCTTGCCGATATTTAATGTGAACTAATTGTGACAGAAGTACTGGCTGGCTGCTTATTAAAAACTTTCTTGTAAATAAACGAAGATGTCTTACCTTATAGTGATTAAAAATTCTTGCAATCATGTAATTCCATATTGCAAACATAATAAGTCTTTCAACACTGGTGGACCAGCTGCTGCCAATCCCTAGGTGTCAATATCTGTAAGTAATTCATTATTTTCTTCTTGTTTCAATCTATCACCGGATGGAGATTGTCCGCTTCCATACGTGTATGGCCTTTTAACAAAAATGTATGACTAATACAGTTATCTGTGGATATCTGTGTAAAATATAGAAAAAACATATAACAATAGCCAAATTTTTGTGCTGGTCATAGCAATTGTCTGACCCTAATACTATTTCTTCAATTTTTGAGTTGGGAATGTTTTTTCAGCCCATTTTAGAATGCAAGAAGCTATTTCATTCTCATCACAGCCTGCCTTAGTTTTATCCTACATCATATAGAATGAAGTCTATCATTGGAATCATAAATTTTGAAATTAAACGTCTACAACTTCCTGCAGTAGAAAATTTAGGTGTTTTTTAACAGGGTGATGTTGGTAAACATTTTTGTAAATCAGCTGTCAGCATTTTTACTGCTTGGCTGTTTTTTACATCTTGAGTATATTTCCTTTTTTGTTCATATCATTTTATGATTCCATAAGGTACAATTCATTATTACTTTGAATAAATTTTTTACTATCTGAAAATAATTCATCCTTTAATTTTGCTATATATGAATCACAGGTATCTTTTTGTGCTGCTTAAATGAAATTTGAATTTTTTGTTAAATATATCTATGTAAGCCACTTTTTTGCTATTTTTCTTTACCTATTTCATTTTCAGCACAGAATTCTTGATACAATGAATACAATTTCTCTAAATTTAAATCTGGGCTTAAAAGCTTTCTTAGTTTTCAAGCATGAATAGTAAGCAACTCATATATTTTGATATAACATTTTTGTGTTGAGTAACATTTTGACTTATTTCTTCAGGTGTTTTCATGATAGGTTCTTTTGTTTATTTTCACGATCCCTCCAGGTTCTTGTTTTTTAATTGCATTAACTACAACCATATTAGATATAGGTAGTGTGTTTAAAAACATCAATTTACAAACCATTATTTTTACATACTTATGCTTAAAATATAATGAAAGGAATTTTTTTTTGGTTTTGTATCATCTGTACCTCTACATTTTTCATTGGTCTTACTTCAATGTAGGACGCAAAGAACTATCTTTAAATCATGACCCTTTCTTGAATCCTAGTAAGCCTTAAAAATTTCATTCCATTGTAATTCAGTAATTTTCTGTAACACTTATTTTTATACATACATGGAGGCTTAATTTCTTAATAAGGTATTTTAGTAGAAAACGTTATGATGGAAGGATAATGAGGAGTGCAAAAATTATAATATGATTCAGTCATTTTTAACAAAACTGGAGATGGTGTCCTTTACCTCCGGGCTACAGTTTTTTTTTATATTAAAACTGAAATTTCTTATTGATTAAGCATCACAATCCCTTTACTGACTTAGCAGCTTATGAAATTAATTTTCATAATTATAAATTATATTAATAGACAGTGGATTCAGTTTGTTTAATAAATTACATAGATACAATTATGTATATTGGAATTGAACAAATGCATATTATTTTTTTTTTCAGTGATAGACTAATGCCCAGTTACAACAACATCCTCCTTTTTTTTAGTGTATGGCGAGCCTGTGTGAAGTTTAATTTACAATCTTCTTGGGGAAAGAAAAAGATATGATCACTCAAATATAAATTTGTACAGGGTAGGGGTGTATATATATATATATATATTTATTTATTTTATTTATTTATCATATCAAAGAGCTGGGATAAAAGTTCCCGCATTCAGGATGCATTTTCCACACTGACTTTAGGCAATATAAAAATTGTCTAAATTTTTAAAAATATTTTAGATATTTGAGTTATAAAAATCTATGTTCATTTAATAATGTTCTTCTGTATTCATGAAACATGTACATTTGACGGAATCCACGTTATTGGATCTATTGACTTTAAAAGATTAATGAGTTATTTACAAAAATATAAAATAACATACACAAAATAATAGGACAATCCAGCTAAATCAAACACTAAAAAACACAAATATAATGTAGTAACTTTTATTTTAATTTTTTATTTCTACATCAGGCACATCAGATTTACATTTAAGTTAATAAGAATTCAGTTATTCAAAGGATGCATACAATAGAACTGGCCTTTGATTATTATCACCTAGTAAAAACAGGATTTAATAAGTGAATAAACACAACATAGATAAAATCCAGTGTTTTCAGTTATCAGCTTTAATTTGACTGGTTTGATGCTAGTTTTATATTTGTCTTTTAATCTTTGTCTTTTTCAACAGGTTTTACCCTTTAAGCTTTGCAGCTTGATTAACAAAACATGGGTGTCAAATACATAATAATTAATTTCTTGGTTATGTATAACATATATGCCCTAATTATCGAAACTGTTCACCAAATATAAACTTTATTAATACAGAAAAAAAAAACATGAAAAAAGAAAAGAAAGCTCAAGGTTACAAGTGTATAGTATCTCTATGAGAGAAAAAAAAATGTAAACTTTCTTATTGTTTATTTACTAGAGTCTGTAAGTGGTCAATTTTGTTAATACTGCTTACCTTCATTACATATGATAAGATATATTTCACTAGAACTGCTTAATAATTTATTAAAACAAAATATAACATTAATTCAATCACAATATCATTCATTCTATGGTGTAAATAAACACCTTGTGCACATTATATAGACACACATTATTTACATCTCATCTTATTACGTAATATGTAGATTAAATGAGCAAATAATCAAATATTATTTTTCATAGAATTTTATCTGCATGTCATGAAGATAATACTTTGAACTTAGATAGAGAATTTAATTTAATTAATTATATTAAAAAATAAAATTCAATAATACAAAAAAAATCTGATGTGGACACCACATGACTTGCTTGTACATCTATTAAATTACATATACACATTTTTGCTACACCTCATTTAAACTTATTTCATTTGAAAGTGAGATACGATCCTCCAATTCTTTAATGAAAGTGGACAGTTACACAATTGCTAAAATATTAGTTTTTATTGACATAAATATTTATACAATTACTAGCGGACCCAACAGACGTTGTCCTGACGCAGCATTATTCTGTAATAGATGTACAACACATAAATATAAGTAACTTATTTAAGTTAAAATTAGCAGGAATGTGTTCGAAATTTCATTAAAATGACTATTAGTATGATATTATCAGTTTGTGATTGTTTTATTATTGTAATGGGTTTATTGATTAATTATGTGTAGTATGGGTAATATTTATTTTCACTAAATATTGAGATGTCCGATGAAAATTGAATTAAAAAATTGTAACGTCGTAAAATTAATAATTAGTGTAATTAATAAATTTTCATCCTCATTACTGCTAATTTTCACTTAACATCATTCTAAAAAAGTACCTCCTACATATTTTTTTTTTTATTTAATAAATTTTTTATTTATTATTTATTTATTATTTTTTATTTTATAAATTTTTATTTTTTTTTTATTTAATAATTTTGATGTTTCATAACCATGTAACAGCTTAATTAATCAATTAATACAAAAATTAAAGCACTGTAAAAAAGCAACGTAGTTAAAATTTTAGTAGAGATTTTTATCATTTTTTTCATTCTTTATTTTAACATCTATTTTACCAAATTTGAGATAATTGTAAATAAAAATAATTTTAGAAAACTGTTTATAAAATTAATCAGCTAAAACATTATAAATTCAATTTTTTAAATATACTTTAAACTATAATTATTATAAGTAACTTATATTTTAATTTTATAAATGTTATAATTTATTTTACAAACTTACATTTTTATTTTCAAAGAGCCGTTCAATACTTCATAAGTTGCATAGAATCAAATGAGAACTGACAATTTAAATTTGTAGGTTAAGTTGATTGTTATTGAATGAATGCAACCGTATACATCATTAAAATTCATGTAAAATACTCACTTCAATACTGCACCTTACAAATTTTCACAATGTACATTTTTTAATTAAACTTTAAAACGTTATTTCAATAAATAATAATATAATATAATATTCTCAATAAGTGCGCAATTCTAGCAGACCCGGCAATCCTTCACTATTGCTAGATTTGAGTATACATACAGATTAAATGAACACAATTGAAAGTTTCATAAAAACTTAAAAAACTGAACATTAGCAATTTAACAAAATTTAACCTTTCACTTTATAAAAGTCAGAATGTAAATAAATCCAAATGACAAAACAACAGCACTACCTATCGGATTTAATTCAAACTATTCTCTAAACACAGTAGTCCATTAAAAGTACGAATTTTAATGTAAGAACAACACTAAGCTACGACGCAAGTAACTGATATGCGAAAAAGCAACAAAATAAAAAAAACTGATAAGCCAAAAATTAAAAAAGAACTTCTAAAACGCGATCGTAGCGCTGCCTACCGGACCCAATTGTGAACCTTAACCATCCCAAGATTAACAACACATAAATAAATTTAAAAAAACATTTTCACTTCAATACTGCACCTTACAAATTTGCACAATGTATATTTTTTAATTACACTTTAAAACATTATTTCAATAAATAATAATATAATATAATATTTCTCAATACGCGCACAATTCTAAACGTGATCGCAGTGCTACCTACTGGATCCAATTGTGAACCTTACCATATCAAGATCAACAACAACACATAAATAAATAAATTAAAAAAAAAAAACATTTTCTATCGGTTCAAATTGTGAATCTAAATCATTCTCGAACACACACGAAAAATTTCATAAAAATCGGTCCAGTCGTTTAGGAGGAGTTCAGTGACACAGACGCACACAAGAAATATATATATAAAGATTAATTCAACAATCTTACCTGAAATATTAGAGTAAAAGTCCCTTGATTACTCTTTAAATAAATTATTTACCAAATAATGCAATAATAAAAACCGATTATTATTCTACACGTTAAGGTCAAAATTAATATTTGTAACCAGTATACATGATTTCACTAAACGAAATAGTTTAATTATTATTAACTTTTATTTATACAACACACCAGAAATCTTGTACATATTACGAGTGAAAAAAATTTTCAACATCATTTTAAATTGAATACAATTCAAAAATGTATTTTATTTTTCTGTGAAATAATTAAATAAAATGATTTTTTTTTAAAATAAATAGACAATTTTTATAAGAATTTGCTAGGAAAATTCCCAAATAATACAATTCTAAATTATAATTTTCAATTAATATTAAATAAGATGTTCACAAAATCTATTTTTTTAAATTTTATTTTACTTTTAATTTTAATTTTATTTCACTAATAATTTTATTCATTTATTATCAATAAATTATTATTTATCGTAATTTTTTTTATAGTTACGGGTTAATAATTATTAAATCAGTACATTTAAGTTAAAAAAATAAATAAAAAAAAGTTAAAAAACCAAAAGGAGATGAAGTCTGATTCAAACTGATGTGCCTTACCTTTAAGATCCAAATATTTCATTAATTAAAATTTTAATTTTAATTTTGATTGCAGTCAAAAAGGGAGGTGCACAACTAGATGTTACAACAGCCCTAAATCCAAAATTTCAGCATCCTAATATATAGGTAACATTCTAATATGTATGTACGACGTCATACCAAAACTAGTCAAAATGGATTCAGGAGTGGTCAAAATGGATATTTCCGTTGAAATATGAAAACCGAAATGTTTCGCGATCACTATACTTCCTTTACTTTATTCAAGGAAGTAAAAACATATACATGTACACATACAGAGTCTATCACAGTGTTCTCCCGGAACCTTCACAACCTATTCTACTCGTGAAAGTAATGAAAAAAGTTAATATAAACATATGTGTTATAATACTTCGTTTGTGATTTACGGCTAGTGAAATATTTCGCTCGGATTTCAGCTACTCCGGTGAAATGAGGTCGAACTGAAAATTTTAAGATGTTAATTAAGGGGCAGAACCATTGTTTTCATATGGTTTTTGACCTGAAAAATGGAATAAAATAGGTTCCAGAACCTTATCTGCAGTAACTTTTGAGAAATCCGGGGTGAAAAACCCTGTTTTTTATGTTTGACATAAATTACTTTGTAAAATGGGTAATAAACACACAAAAATTTGAAACAAAATTTATACAGAATGTAGTTATGAAAAAAATGGTGTAAAACAAGTTGAATAAAACAAAGGAAAGTTAGAAAAATTAGAATTTTATTTAGAAACTTTACACTAGACCAAAGTGTATTATACGTACCAGTTTATAATAAATGTTCAAAAACGACCCCACATTTTCAACACATTTCTTGGCATGCTTCTGTACTGCTTTTGTTACTCTTTCTAATTCTTCACAAGTGTCCTAAAGTTGCTCAGCCGCATCCATAATGCAGACAACTAATTCCAAACGAGAATGTACGTAATTTTGTATACAATATTTTACATCCATCCCCGAAGCCAAAATCTAAAGGTGTTAGATCAGGCGATCTTGGTGGCCAGGAATGTGGACCTCCATGACCAATCCATTTCTCAGGAAAATGATGATTTAAGTAAGAGGAAATTGCACAAGAGAAGTGGGGAGTCGCACCATCATGCTGGAAGTATATTTTGTGATTCAGCCCTAGAGGAACATCTTCAAGCAGCTGTGACAATTTTTATTGAAGAAAGTGCAAGTAGACCTCAGCATTTAAGTGGCCAGGAAATATGATTGGTCCAAACAGTTGATTGTGAAGAAGGCCCCACCATACACTGTCGATAAATCGATGTTGAAAATTGCCTTCCACCGTTTCATGAGGGTTCAACAACTTACGCTTATTGCGTAAGTTGTTGACGCCATCTCTAGTGAAATTTGCCTCGTTGGTAAACAAAACATACTTGTAGAGTTGACGATTTGTATTCCACTAGTTGCAGAACTCCAAGCAATGTGGACTGTCTCCTGGATGTAGATTTTAATGATAAAACTTGTTTTGTTTAAGTGTCCTCCAAACCATCAAATGTGAAACTTAGATCTGCTTAGAAAGTGTACTGATCCCTGCACTGTGCTGAACTGCATCGATAATAATTTCATCAATAACAGCGTCATGTCAGACAGATTTTTTGTAGCTGTTACGAATACTAGGTAATGAACCTGTTTCCGGAAGATTACGAAAAGTCGCACTAATTGTTTTGGATCTGGAATCCTGTGATTTGGAAAAGGTATTTCATGTTCTACTGCAGCAGCTGTAGCATTACTGTTACACACACCCAAAATAATTACCATATCAGTGTATTCCTTTATTGTTAATAAGTAAGGCATTACTTCAATGCAAACCAATCATGTTCAAACTAATATTCACAGAAAACACTCACTAAGGACAGCACAGTTTATAGTACCCGATATACTTAATGTACCTTACAGAATGATTTAAACACTAATACAGTACTGCGCATTGTTAATCAACTGTTGTTATCTTATTAAGTTACTGTATGTCAAACATAAAAAACAGGGTTTTTTACCCCAACTTATTGGCCTTCACCCCAGATTTCTCAAAAACTACTGCAGATACTGCAAAAACTATAAGAAATACTTGATTCATCCTGTTAATTAACGTCTTAATTTTAGTACGACTTCATTTCACCGGGATAATTATTGACCTTGCAGTGGTCAACCAGTTTCTGTGACTGATGAAAAGCACTAAAGGGAAGTGGAAACATAACCTTAGGTGCTAAAAC
The DNA here is from genome assembly GCF_047948215.1 of Lycorma delicatula. Taxonomy (NCBI): domain Eukaryota; kingdom Metazoa; phylum Arthropoda; class Insecta; order Hemiptera; family Fulgoridae; genus Lycorma; species Lycorma delicatula. The sequence continues at coordinate 198,658,003 of NC_134457.1, read as the reverse complement.
ATCTTAGAAAATCTGTGTGTCATGTTAGACAATCCATGGAAATGATAATGCTTGACCAAACATACTGCACACACCTGCTGAGCTCTTGTGAAATCCAATCTTAACCTATTCACACCCTCCATACTCACTAGATTTGGTGTCCTGGAATTTTCACTTTTTTTCACAATTAAATAGGAATATTACATTTTATGTAATATCTGTGGATCTAGTGTCTCATTTTTTAGGCATTTATGATAATGTATGTAAATCTATAAATGCTATAACTGTAATGGTTATAGGTGATGTGACACTCGTACTGTATTATTACACAATTCTCAATCATTTGCAGAATAATAGGTTATTATTATAGTTCTAAACGATATTCACTGCTTTTGATTGGACAAATATAGATTAACTGTATTTGAAAAACCAACCGTTTGATTCCATAATGTCAGATTTTACAAGCAGTATCACAATATTTATTATCAAATACCTTTTAAAGATCAATAAATATTAGTGACAGATTCATTTTTACCCATTGCCACAATAGGTTCTTTAATCTATTGGACTGGAATAGTGATGGCAAATGAACCCTTAAATATTTATAAACATTGATATATTAACTGTGTAATAATGAAAAAGTTCATAAAATTGTTTAAGTAAAACAAATCAATGAAGATGCAAGACGTGATTTGTATACTTCCCTTATGATTCTGTATCACCTGCAGCATGGTAGAAGATTTAATTGAGTTAGTTATACAAATCTGGGTTCATCAAGTGTATGCATGATGGAAGAGATGAAAAAATCTTGGATTAGGAAGTAAAGGGCATTCTAATCAAGAGGCAGACTCAATGAGCAATCATTGAGAAAAATTTGGGAAGGAGGAATGTTGTGAAGAAGATAAGATATTTGAACTGTGGTGAAGGAACATGTGTGATTAAGTAACCAACCAACTTCTTTGAATGTTCAAAACAAAGATTATATTTTAAATAAAATTTTTAACAAATTTTAAAAGATTATTATTCCTTTTTATTTTTCTTATTGACTGATGTAAATAAATAATGTTTAACAACTCTTAGTATAATATAAATAAGAAAAAGAATGGTTAGTATTATAACAAAAACAACGAAAATGACATCAAGCAATGCGAGTTGATACCATGATAAATCTAATGCTGGACTCTTCAAATTTGATGCTCCTTTATGCCTTAAAACATATTCTGTCCAAAATACGGCTGTTTCTAATGGAGTATTTAGTCGGTCATTGAATGTTCTTGACAATTTTTTTGCATTTTCACTATAGCTGTAAAAAAAGATTTGTAAAAATTTTTTTTTATAAAACTAATTTTACTTGTTAACAAATAGTTTATAATATTCATACTAGCTGTAAAATGATATCAAAATTATTTGTAACAACGATTCATTCTATATCTTTTCAATTTCTTTATAGTGTCATCAGTGCTGTCATAGTGTTCGGCAATTTACCAGATGTGTTTTAACATAATAGAAAATTAAGGAGTAACTGTTTTTTTTTTTAAAGACCCTTCTATGCCTTTTTAGTTATTTGATAAAGCAGATTTTCTGCTACTAGTCTTACAAACAGATTGATTGGAGGTAATCTTACTAGCAGTTTTTGGTGGTTCATTTAAATATACTAGTATTTTAAAGTTAAAGGAATGATTAAATTAAATTTATAATTTCTTCAGTCCAGCCATTGAAGTCAAATTTCTTTTTAATAATGTTATTTTATATTCACACAGAACACAATAAACCAGAACTAAAAATACTGAATTAAAAAGTAAGCATTTACTCAATATATTTCCCAATTTTTTACATTTGAACAAAATGGTACTGATCAGTATAATTTTATGTAAAGTGGTTTAAGGTATTTTTGATCCAGTACTAAAAGATATTAAGTTTATTAAAATGTGTATAAGATAAGTTTTAGTCATTCCTAAGTTTTAAAATGGCAGATAACTACATTACAATCAGTTGTCATCATAACTAAAAAGGCTAAATGGGTTTAAATTTAAATAGTACTTTGTAAATAAATGTCTGTACATCGCTGTTGAATTATACACTGATTACATAGACAAAAAAAAAAAATTTTTTTTAATGTTTCACAATTGTGTTACAAATTCTTGAATTGCTTTTTTGCGTACATTACAAATCTGTAAACACAAATTTACTATTACTCTTAGTTTTAAATAAATTACGCTTCAAAAAAAATGAGGGAAAATATAGTTAAAATCTGTAAAATTTATAATTTTTCATGGCCAATACCTGTGTTAGATTGATTTCACCGATGCTTCTCTTTTATAAATAGCTTCAGACAGATCCTGAATTAATGTCCAACCGTAATTGGCTAGCATGTTAGTATTCCACTTCCCTTTACAGCGGCTTTCCATCACCGAAATGTCTTGGTGGAAACATTCACTGTATTCATCACTTATATCTCCAAGGTTGTCTGGGAAAAAATCCAGATGTGAGTGGAGGAAATGTATTTTTAGATACATTACATCCTATAGCTCTGTATGAAGTAAGAAGTTGATTAACAATATCGTGGTAATTGTCGGATTTTTGTTTGCCGAGAAAATTTTTTCAAATGTCTTTAAATGAAGCCCAAGCCGAACTTTCTACATTATTTAACATCATGTTAAATACATAATCTTTGACCAACTCTCTTATTTGAGGACCAACAAATATTCCTTTTTTAATTTTTCCTTCACTTACATTCCTAAATTTCTGTCCGATGTGCAAAAATCTGGCTGGGATTATTTTTTTTCATTGCTTTTACAAAGTTTTTCATTAGTCGTAGCTTGATATAGAGAAGGGGTAAAAATATTTTTTTGGGTTCAACTAATGGCTTATGAATAATATTGTTTCCATTTAGAGTTAAGTAGTCTCGTTTCTTCCACTCTTTGGAAAAGTAATGTTTATTCCCAGTTCAGCTGTTTTCCCATTTGCAAAGAAAACACATTATTTAGTGGAGTCTAACTGCATGCCTAATAAAATAGCTATAACTTTCAAATCGCCACATATAGCTGGAACATTCCTTTTTATAATTATTTTTATAATTTATTTTTTTAAGAATTTTTTTCATCACATTGTATGTCTCTTTCAAATTAATACCATAAGCGATTGGTATCGAAGTATATTTATTACCGCTGTGCAGTAAAACCACTTTTAAACTACTCTTGGACAAATCTATGAAAAGGTGACAGTCCTCAAGTTTATGAACCTAAGTGCAACATAAGCTCATCAATATTTATCCAATAAACCAAATTATTTTCATCAATAAAGTACTGAAAAAGTTCTTTTTGTCGGCCTGAAATTTTTGTATTTTTTGGAAGAAAATTCCAACTTTGCAGTCTTGATCTTAACAGTTCAGCTTGATTTTTTGATAAATTTAAATCCCTAACAAAGTCATTTAGTTCACCTTTTGATACAGCATGTGGCTTTTGAAAGATAATTTAACTGGAAGAAAAAAAGAGATAATAATTATGTCGGGAACTTTAGGCCTATAGCCCTGCTTTCACAATTTTCAAAGATTCTGAAAACTAGTAAAGTCAAGACTGGATAACTCTCTTAATAGAAATAATTTTTTCAGTGTTAATCAATTTGGCTTTCAGAAAAATTTAGTCACTGAAAATGCCTTACTTAAATTTGTCTCACAGTTGGTAAATGGCATCAATGATGGTTCTAAAGTTGCGCCTTCTTTCTGGATATCCAGAAGGCCTTTGATGTCGTCGATCATAATATATTATTAAATAAGATGGAGCAAGCAGGTATAAGAGGTTTAACCTTTAACTGGTTTGAATCCTACCTAAAGGTTAAACTCAAAAGGTTAAAATTAAATTACAAATTAAAATTGTTAATTTGTATTAACAACGTCTGTTCTGGAAAATTTCAAGGTTATCTGACCTCATATGCAAATGATATAGCCTTTTTTATAGAAAAAAAGCTTTGACCAAGTTTTGAAATCTATCAAAGAGGACTTATTTAAAATTAGGTTGTGGTTAACCAAAAACAGAATCACGTTAAATCTATCTAAATCCAAATACATAATCTTTCAGTTAAAGGGTGAAAAAACTAGCAACTCACATGTTGGATATCATAATCTCACTTGCTCCAGAATAGCTGAGTGCAGTTGCTATAGTATTGATCAAGTCGATAGTATGAAATATCTTGGGATAACTATTGATTGCAATCTTTCATGGGAAATACATATTCTTAGTCTAAAGAATGAAATGTTATGTTACGTGAGAAAGTTTTACTATCTTCGGGATTTCTGCTTGACTGGTTTTCTAAAAATGCTTTACTTGGCTTTGATTGAATCTCGTTTAAGATATGGAACTGAGTGTGGGAGTGGTGTGTATTTTAATAAAATCCGACCTATAATGATAGTAACCCACCAGGTTGGTCTAGTGGTGAACACGTCTTCCCAAATCAGGTGATTTGGAAGCCGAGAGTTCCAGCGTTCAAGTCCTAGTAAAGCCAGTTATTTTTACATGGATTTGAATGCTAGATCGTGGATACCGGTGTTCTTTGGTGGTTGGGTTTCAATTAACCACACATCTCAGGATTGGTCGAACTGAGAATGTACAAGTCTACACTCATACATATCATCCTCATTCATCCTCTGAAGTATTATCTAAATTGTAGTTACCGGAGGCTAAACAGGAAAAAGAAAGACCTATAATGATAGACCAGAAACATCTTATGTGTATAATATATAGAATACCTGCTAGAAGACATTCATTCCCGTTTTTTTTTATCTTGAATTTGCTCCATTTGAGGTATTTATACTTGTTTAAGGTACTTAAACTTTTCTTTCTTAGGAGTGAATATAAGACTTTTAAGTATAGACTAATTAACCAAGATATGCAAAGCAAGGGTAATTTTGTACTTTCTAGATCCGGAAGGAGTGTTTTCATAGATTTTCCACTTGCATGGTACCAAAGATTTGTAATCTTTTGCCAAATTGTGCGAAAGATAGTTTAGGTTTAAATTCGTTCAGAATTTCACCTGAACACTAGCTCATTCAGTATGAAAACGTCGAGTTCTTTTTGGATTCAATCGTGACTAAAATTGACAAGTTTTCCTAGGGAAGCATAAAAAGCTTATGGCTTTCATGAATCACCTTTTTACTTCTAATGGCAAACTGAATGATTTTCCCTCTCTTTAATATTTCTATAATCTTTAGTAATTGTTAAATATCTACTAAGCCACTTCTGTCCTAATTTATGTCTTTAATATTCTTCAATGTTTTAATCCTAAATTGATGGTAACTTCTAAAACAGGACTCTTGTCCTCAAGAAGTACCCAATTTTCCAAAATATTATTAAATTACAAACATTATTATTTCATCATAAATTATTGCATCACAGTTTTAAATTAGAAAACTATAGTTACTCTTGTGAGGCTGTTGTAGGTCAACAGAAGTATTTATATAATTCATAAGCTATGTCTAATTTGTAACTATGTTGTATATTGTAAATGATATGGTATTGTTTGTCTTAAAAATGTATTCTTACTTTGGAAAATAAATTTTTATTATTATTATTAGTTTATTTTTTAAGTTAAGAATGGATTATTATTATAAGTATAAAACGTCTTTGCATTTTTAGGAGTGACTGTTATCTCATATCAGACTTTCATTTGTTAAAATTATTTATTAGACCTTGTTTTGTTTATCATAGCAAAATTTATGATTTGAAGCAGCTTTTCTCCACTGGTTGTCACAGATAAAAAAAGTAGGTAAGGAATGTAGTGTATGATAAAAAAATTTATGTGTATTATTTGAAGACGTCAATTAAAATATTTGAAGTTTTTAGGTATAGTAAAAACCTATTCTTAAAAGACAATCAGAAAAGACTTTGTCTATAGTGTCTCAACTAAAGATCAAGATTGTTATTGCATACTTTTAGTTATTTTTTTTATGGTAATGTTATTGTAATTATAATTCTTGGTTTTCTTCTCAAATAAATCTGCTTTCAAAAATTCAGTGTGCATTGAAGATCATAGTGCAACTAGTGCTGTCATAAAAAATATGTGCACAAAGTATACGGTTTTGCAAATCCAGATATCCTAGATTGTTGAACTATTATTCTTCTTTAAAAAAACTTATTAAATTATAAAAAATGATAACATAAAAAAATTGAAATTATTAAGACACATATAGTAATTTACCTGGGATCTGATGTAACTTTATTAATTGCATTGTAAAATGTTTCTTCAGTTATATCTAAATAATCAACTTCAACAGCGACACCCTTATTTACAAGACTTTTTACATTTCCAGGTTGATCTGCAAACATTGGTATTCCTACTACTGGAACTCCAGCATTAATGGCTTCAATTGTAGTTGCCATTCCACCATGCATTATCAGTAGTTTGATATTAGGATGGGCTGAAAATAAGTAACAGGTAATTACAATTACAATCTACAAAATCTTCATAACAAATTTAAATGCTTTACTACAATTATTTATTATAAAAAAAATTTTGATGGTAAATTTGCTGCTTTCCATGGTAAAGTGGTAGTGTCTGGACCTTTCATCTGAAGGTCCCAGGTTTGAATTCTGGTTAGACATGGCATTTTTCATATGCTACAAATTTTCATATTCTCATGTACAAGCTTCTTTTTGAGGTTCTGGGGTGAATTAATTCACCATCAAAAGTAAATTTTTTCTTGATGAATAATTCATCACATGAACTAAGTTTGTGCATGAAATTGCACATGGAAATTTTGTAGCATATAAAAATTGTTATTTTATAAAAGAATATTTTCAATTAGCTGATACATCAGTTTGAATATATTAGTAACTGAGTAACAGTATTCAAACTCAATACTGGTTATTTTTCTTCTTCTGTAATATTGTTATGAAAATAATGGCATGATTTTAATTACAAGATTTTTATATAAGGACAGTGAAATAAATAATTTCTTAAGAAAATGTGTATGATAACAATTAGATTTATTTCTTGTTTGTAATTTCTTGGCAAATTATAACAGCAGGATTCTAATTACTTATCTTAATAGTATGGTGCAATCAATAGATATTATTGAATTTATAAACTAGTAAACTAAGAAGATTAGAAAGACTAAGAAAAAAAAAATTATAATTTTAAAAAACATTCCAACTTACCATTCAGGTGGATGTAACTATGAGCAGTGTTGTTGGCAGATTAATGTTATTTGTTTATGTACTGAAGTTTAGTTCATTTAACAGATTATTATTATTATTAACTATATTACACATTTTTCTGTTTTATTGTTAATTTCAAAATAATTATTGTTACCAAATTGTATAAAAAAAATTATTATTATTATTATTGATTTCTTTTATGTGAACTTTCATTTAATGGATCAAGGTCTAGATTTTTAAATTATAGTCTGAATACATCCCTCTAATTCATTAATTGTAGATTAATTAATTCCAGCAATAAATTAACATTTATTGTCTGGCAAGCAACATGATGTATTAAAATTTCTTTATACGTACGTATTAATATACTGTTTGGAATTATGCATCTTCATAAATCGTTTTAAAGAAGTTTGTTAAAAAAATCTTTTGAAGGAATTTAAACAGATATTCATACCTTTACTTTTAATAGGCATGTGTATCTGAACTTTACACAAAATCTTTTTACAAACTGCCTTTCATTAACTGAAGAAAATTTTTATATATTAAGTTACTGCATGTAGTTCAAGTTGAAGGAATTATACTGTGTTAGTTTCAAATAAAAGTGATTTTTAAAAGAAAAATATCTAAAAATATTATCAATTCATTTTCTAATGGTTCTTTATAATCCTCACATTTCTGCATATTATTCGGAAGAATATTAACTTTCCTTTTTTTCTTGTTGTCATGTAGAAGTTGGAAATTATTAAATTTATAAATAATGATTTGATTTTCTTATGACCTGTGATGATTATGCATCAAAATAGATGATATAGACTTTTCCTGCAGGCCGTAAGAGGTGATAAATAGACCACATGGAGCTCCTTTTTGGGTATCAACTCAGGTTGTATGTTATTAGAAGCAGATCAATAACAATATATTTATGCTAAATGATGGTTATTGAGATAAAATGGAAATTAGAATTTGAGAAAAACATTTTCTGTCCTGTGTTTATGTTATGTACATTTTAGCAGAACAATATTTATATGTTTTCATTTCTAAAAAAGGACTTCAATTACAATAAATTTCCAGAGGTGTAAGAAGGTAGCCTCTCATAAACTACATGTCTGAAAGCCAGGTTATGAGAAGAAGAGGAAACAAGCAGAAGAAAATTTTTGGTTTATAAAGTAAAAAATTTCTATATGATTGTGAATAGTGAGAAAGAGGAAGGGAAGGTAGGGGTATGACAAGTGAAGAAAATATCAAAATCAATGGAAAAATTGACAAGTTTTACTCTACCAGTAAGAAGAGACTGATTAGTTAAGAATTTTCTTGTTCCTTTTGTCATCTTCTTTAACTCAAAAAGATCTCTCAAGAGTTTGTTGCAAATTCTGAATAGTCTAAGGAGTCACAGAAATGGGACTTTTGGGATCTTCTAATGTAATTGTTTGTAACAAAAATAAGCAAAATTTATTATGGAATCAGGATAAATCTGGCAACAAAAAACATTTTTTATGAACAAGAAACTGATGAAGTACAAGAGAAATAATTACCTAAGACGTCATTAATAGGTAACCATTTTTTAGTTATCACATTTTGGGGTAAAGAAAGTAGATCATCTTCTATTTTCCAAAGTACCAAGTATGGTAATTTGGAAAATGTTTTTATAAAGGCATTTATGATATGTTCTGGTAATGTTGAGCACCGCAACACACTTCCAAGAGAAAGCATTATAAATCCCTGTGATGATTTATCCAACAACTCCTTTAAATCCTGAAAATAAATTAAAATTTTTTTAGTTTCAGTGTTAAACAAAGTACAAAATTTAAGTTTTGTCAACTTTAAGTCAACCTGAAGATTACTTAGTAAATCTGTAGTTTTATTTTGTCTATATAATTTCATATTAATCTCCCATTCTTGGATTATTGGCTTGCAACATTGCTGATCAGCTGTTATTATAGATATTCTATTATGCTTTAGAACCCTGTTTTAATTTCAGTCAGTTTCTCGTACTTTTAACTGAATTAAGATACTTATATGCTTAACCCACCGGGTTGATCTAGTGGTGAACATGTCTTCTCAAATCAGCTGGTTTGGAAGTCTAGAGGTCCAGCATTCAAGTCCTAATAAACGCAGTTACTTCTTTTACAGATTTGAATACTAGATCGTGGATACCGCTGTTCTTTGGTGGTTGGGTTTCAATTAACCACAAATGTCAGGAATGGTCGAACTGAGACTGTACAAGACTACACTTCATTTACACTCATACATACTCTCATACACTCATCTCCATCCATCCTCTGAAGTAGTACCTGAACAGTAATTCCCGGAGACTAAACAGAAAAAAAAAGATACTAATATTCAAATGTTAATTATGTACTCAAACTATATGGGTTCAATTATTATTACTTAAGAAAAATGTTTGTCTAATTCTGGATAAGATCACCTTATCTATTCTAACTTAACTTATAAGCTGTTTTGAAACAACAAATCTCAAACACCTACTGCTGAAAATACAATTTAAAAAAACTACAGTAAAAAAAAAAAATGAATGAAAATATTTTCAAAGAACTAGTAAGCAAATATAAACATTAAAGTAGATAAATACATATTTATTTATTTTATCTAAAGATGCTTAGATGCTTATAAATACTAATAGTTATGGAATACAATGTTAATTAAAATCAAATATCTTTTTAACTGAAACTCATAAAGGGTTCAATATTTTTATGATCTGAAACCAGATATCTTATATTGTTGGTCAATATTTACAATACACAGATCAGTAATGTTAGTTGCAGTACATGAGCAATCAAAAACTGTAAACCTATAAGTAGATTAATGAATAATATTTATTATGTTATACAGAAGATTTAACAAACAAATGTAATTTTTATAGTGATTTATTGGGTCATATTAATTTTATATTTGGTAATTAACCTATAAGTTAAGTTGTTATTAAGGTTATTTAATTACAGTAAGTAGTTTAATGATGCTGAAAATATATCAGAATATTACTGATATAATAAATCATTTAATTGCATTACCTAATTCAACAAAAATTAACTGTTTATGATGGTTTTCCCCTTGATCTAGTTCTTTTCTGGATACCTTCTTTCTTTTTCCTGTTTAGCCTCTGGTAATTACCATTCAGTTAATACTTCAGAGGATGAATAAGGATGATATGCATGAGTGCAAATGAAATGTAGTCTTGTACAGTCTCAGTTCGACCATTCCTGATATGTGTGGTAAATTGAAACCCAACCACCAAAGAATACCAGTATCCACAATCTAGTATTCAAATGTAAAAATAACTGACTTTACTAGGACTTGAACGCTGGAACTCTCGACTTTCAAATCAGCTGATTTGGGAAGATGTATTCACCACTACATGTAGTTCGTGGATACCAGAAAAAACCAATACGCGATTGGTTTTTTCTGGATACCTAACTAAGGGTTCTTTCACTCTTATTGACATGATTCAGCTGCCTTCTGCCTGCTCAGCTGCCTTCATGTTCTCTAACCATCTGCCCTTGACAGTGCTTACTTAATTGTAGTATTTACTTTCTACGACACATATTTAAATTTCACGTTTAAATATTTTAGCATATCATCTTCCCTTATCATTAGTTATAATGTACAACTTTTAACTAATCTGCCTAGAACATTGTGTCATGGTGTGGAATAGATGCCTCCTACACATTGTTTCTTTTTATAAATATCTCACATATTTTTGAAATAGATAGAAGATAATTAATTGCTAATTTATGATTGTTGAATTTATTAATTTTTACTTCTGAACAAAATCAACACTCAAAATGCCAATTTTTTTGTTTTTCTATAATGTGATATTTTGTTTAATGTATAAAATTTACAAATAAAAAATATCTACATTAAGAAAAAATATTTCATTCTCTCAACAGTGAAGGGACATTACCAACAGACACAGTCAAAATTTTCAGAAGAATATTTAAAAAAATCAGGTATAAAAAAGGTATATATTATATCGTTATGTGAAAATGCTAACACTAGGTGCCATAGTGTGAACTGCTCTTTCTGGATCAGGTGGTTGTAAATAAAAAGGGCTATTTAAGACACAGTTTTAGTATTAAAATTTTTCCTTACTGGTTTGACTTCAAAAAGAAGGAAAGTCTTTCTGAGAAAATAATGTTTATGCACTGACCAGCTTGTTTGCTGAGTAAATTTACATTATCGTACTAATTGCCATCATTGTCTGGCTGCATTGACACCCTTCTCAGTGCTAATATTTTGCTCCAGGACTTATCAATATTAGTGTAGATTACTTCACTTGCAGGACTCAGTATCCTAGCTTCCATCAGCATTTCTAACTATTTCCTGCACGAATAGTTTTCTCATTCTGTTAACCTGTTTTACTCCCACACAGTTTGAGATCAACCCACTTCTGCCAGTTTTAGAAATGGTTGGGCGTTCTTGAACTATCTCTAACTTTTTGATTAACTCCTCATTCTAATTTCTTTCCATTATATTTCTATATGTCATGAGGAATGAATACTTCATTACATGCTGTGCAAAGTAATGTAAAGCATTTCTTGTTTGTGGGTAGTATAGTTTATACTTTTCTATCTTCTAGAACATTTAGGCGAGAGAGTAGCCCTAGAGATTTTGCTGAACTCTGTCATCCATCCATCTACTTTGCAGTCAAGTGCTTGAGTGTGCTACACTGAGTTTGCTTATGTAATAAACAAACCCCATTAATTTGCTTATGTAGTTGTTCAGAACTACTTAGCACAATCTATCAAGAATAAGAGGCTCAAATTTTAGTTGGACTGTCAAATTTTAGCGTAACTGAACTACTCTGTCATTATTAAAAATCCATTAAAAGTTGTTATGAATGTTGAAAAAAAAGTTAACTAATATTGTTGTGATGCTCATTTTATTTTACAAAAATAAAAAATCTGTTAATTTTAAACTGATTAATATATATACATTTATTCTTAGTGCTCACCTTTGGAAGTGGTTTAGGTTCTTTTAAATGTATTCCTCCAATTTCAATAAAATTTGGAAGAAAAGGTTGGATTTGACGAAATGAATAATGACTGTTTGTCATAATTAATGATGTGTTTTTATATATCTCATAAAGTGGAGGTAAAGATTCACCAAAATATTTCTTTGCCAACTTGTATGATGGAATGTCACTCATATAATAATACCCGATGTTAGCTAAAAACAAAGTGGCAGTGTTAATGAATCTGTCATACAAATTCATCTTTTTTTTAATAGGAAAAAAAGAATTTGCTATATATGAAGGATTAACAGGATTTGCAATTCGTTTATGTGTCCATGGAAAGCCAATACCAGTGACTATTGATATTAAAGGTACTTTATAATGATATGCAAAAGCAGTAAAACAATCAGATCCAAAAAGTTCAGTTATCACTATATCATAATCAGAAGTTGAATTTATCATATCTTGTATTTGTTTTTCCTTAAATATCGCTTCACATGTTTTATAACCATTATCATAGATAAACTGCATATAAGCCAATGAATCTCTCTTTTTTTTGAAAGTGTAATCTGCAATCAGATTGTTAGTAACAAGAGGTAGTGTGTGAGAGACATCTATGTCGTGGTAGTTTTTAACTGGTGTCTTCTGAGGAAAATAACTAACAACTGTAACATTGTGACCTCTACTTGCCAAAGCTTTTAATAATGGTTCTATTATAATAAAGTGACTATATCCTGGAAATGTTGGAAAAGCTAAAATATTTGCAGATTCACTACATACAATGTATGTTGTTAATATTACTGCTAGCTGTAGTACCTGTAATAAAAAAAATTAAAAATAATTGCTGTTATGAATTCGTACAAAAACATTATAAAAAAAAAATATTAATTATTACATTAAAACATACTTTAGAAATATTATTCTTAATGTAAAATAAGGGGGATGTTTTCCTAATATTTTCTTCTTGCCTTAAAAATTAAGAATCTTTTAATAACAAACCTAATTTATTTAGTCTTTAAAATTGTAAACTTCCACAACAAATTGAACAATATTTTATAAAAAAGAATTTTTTAAAGTCTTAACAAAATTTGTTGAGATTTTAGACGACAAAAGAAAGTACCATTAGATATTTGGCAGGAATTAGGAAATATGAACACTTTGAGAGTGTATTAAACATCTAAAATTAATAATAGTTGCTTCATTATTTATGAATTAAGAAAAACCAGACAGATTTTAAACAAAATTTAGATAATCCAACAAAAAAAAGAAGCAATACTTGTTTATGGAATATCAGCGAAAATATTTAAATGCCTTGAATCTTATATAGGAATAAAGTTGTTTGAGAAATTATATGAAGTACTGGTGATGACAGAAAAAATTTACAAAAACTAAAGAAGTTTTTATTTTAACTGAAAAATGTTTAACTATCTGTATTTTCAAGATTCTTTTTTTTGCAAAGTCATAAATTTAGGATTAAATTTAACTTTTAACTCAAACAGTGCAGTTGCTAGGACATAATCATATTGCACACAAGCAATTGTACTGCCCAGTAATAGTATAATTACATACATAAACGAATAGGAATTGTGTAATTACACAAAGGAATAGTGTGAATATGTTACTATTTTCATTAAACAAATTTTGCATGAAAGAACTACAAAAATTTAAACACAATGTTAGACTCGCTGGCACATATGTTGGCACAGGGACTGAAGGCCTATGTACTAGCATTTACTGTACTATATATATAATACTAGCATTTATGTAAAAGCAATTTTAAGAATTTCATTTACTTATTCTTAATTTACTTTAATCATTGTGCTGTGAAGAATCTATGTTACACATTGCTTGTAATTATGTTCTAGAAATGGTTAGTATAGAAATATTTATTGCAGTGTATATTTTATTTAATGAACTGAATAGCTGTTAGTGATTTATCATTACTATTTATTGTGTTGTTTTCATTTAAGGCTTTGTGGAGCAATGTCTGCGAGCATGTTGTCAATGTTGAAAAAAATACATTGAAGGTGAACATTTATATTATGTACACATCGACAATTTTGTGATAAATGTGAATTCAAACTTGGACACGAGCTCTTTAGAATCTACCGACGACAGCGACAGGAATTTGTGAGCTACAGCAATAAAGTGAGTGAGTAGTAAAAATAAATATTTAAAGTACAAGGTGATTCAAAGAAACAGGAAATTTTAAAAGTTGTGTTGGTAGCCGCGATTGGTACCACTTGATAAGTGGCGCCAGCCTCTGTAACCTAACCTGCCATTTAGTTGTCATGGATCCTTGGAGTGGTGCGCCACGTGCATTTGCTATCAAAGCGTTTTACAAAAACAATGAGTGTGGAGGGAGCGCGTAGAGGATTTCGCTGTCATTTTAATCTGGGATGGCACGACCGTGTTCCATCAGCACATGCAATTAAAACATGGATATCTAATTTTGAGGAAACTGGTTTGGCAATGAAAAAGAAACCTCCAGGCCGTGAGCGAACCGTCCGTACACCACAGAATGTTCAAGCTTTACAAGATGCTGTCACATGAAGTCCACATCGGTCAATCCGTCGTCTCTCAGCATCTTTACAATTGCATAGTTCAAGTGTTCGAAGAATATTAGTGAAGGACTTGCAATTCCATCCATACAAGTTGCAGATCGTCCAGGAACTGAAACCGAACGATGCAGTTGTGCGAGCACAATTCTGTAATGTAATGCTTCAGAAGATAAATGATAAAGAAGAGTTTGTTTATGAACTGTGGATGTCAGACGAAGCACCTCAGTGGATTTGTTAACAAGCAAAATTTCAGATACTGGGCACAAGAAAATCCTACGCAGCTATACCAGCGTCCGTTGCACAACCAGAAAGTGACCGTGTGGTGTGCTATGTCATCTTACGGTGTTATAGGCCCTTATTTTTTTGAGGACGACCACGGTCTTGCGATTACAGTGACGTCGGCTCGTTACGTAGCCATGCTTGAAACCTTTGTTGTGGAACAACAAAAGAGATTTCCACCAATTCTTAACACAGCCTGGTTTCAACAAGACGGAGCAACGTCACATACTGCATGAATATCAATGGCAGCTGTACATCGATTGTTTGGACAACATGTCATTTCACGAAATGGTGACATTAGATGACCTCCCAGATCGCCTGATTTCTCAGCTTGCTTTTAAGGTGATCCCACAAAAAGTAATCGCAAAGTGTTCCACAGTAGACCTGCTACAACGGAAGAACTGAAGGCAAAGATCCGAGAAGCAATTGCGGAAATTCCAGTTCAGATGTTATGTCAAACCATGAACAATTTAACGAAGAGACTTCATGAGTGTTTACGTAGAAGAGGAGGTCACCTGCAAGAAGTCATCTTTAAAAAATAAACTAAAATGTATGTATCCTAAAATGGCAACATTTGTACAATTACATGAAATAGAATTCATTTTCTAAAAAAAATTTACATTAACGTTATTTAATTTTTTAAACTTCCCGTTTCTTTGAATCACCTTGTACTTCAAAATAATAATATTAATTGCGATACTAAACTAGTTTTAATTAAATAGCTTATTATGTATTTTTACTTCCTTGTACGAAGAAAGGAAGTATTGTGATCGCCAAAAATGTCGGTTTTCATATTTCAACAGAAATATCCATTTTGACCATCCCTAAATCCATTTTGACTAATTTCGGCATGACGTCTGTACGTATGTATGTATGTATCTCACATAACTCAAAAACAATTAGCAGTAGGATGTTGAAATTTTGGATTTAGAATTGTTATAACATCTGATTGTGTACCTCCCCTTTTGATTGCAATCAACTGAACTAAAATTGTCCAAAAAAGCTCAAAATCCAAAAACATTTGGATTTTGGATTTAACTGCTGTAATAAGCCCTCATTGAGTGCTTTTCAATGATATATCATAAGTGGTACTTGTACTTATTTTCATTGGCTCCAGAGTTATAGCCAAATGAAATTTTAATTAATGAAATATTTGGATCTTATAAGGGGAAGGCACATCAGTTCAAATCAGACTACATCTCCTTTTTTTCAACTTTTTTTTTAAACTTAAATATATTGATTTATTAATAATTATTAACATCTGATTGTAAAAAAAAATTACAATAAATAATAATTTATTATTTTTAAATAATAATAATTACAAAAAGTTATTAATGAAATAAAATTTTACGTACTTTTCATTTTAAAAAAATGTGTATATGTAATTTAATAGGCATACAAGTAAGTCATGTAGTGTTCACATCAAATTTTTGTTATAAATTTCATTTATATTAAACTGACAATGTTTTCAGTCGGCCTAAAACCGTGCCAATTTTTTGCTGAAGCTAGTAGTTTTTTGTGCCAACTTACATGCCGATAGTTATAAAAATGTATTGTGTTGTGTATTACAGATAGACTAGAAACTAAAAATTCATCTACATGAATTACATAAATATCAACTCAACTTGTAATATTTATTCCATGATTTAATGTGATGTGTTTGTTCACATCATCTGTTTAGAATTGTTATTTACAAATATAACAAATTTATTTAATACAAATTTACAAATATAACCAGTAATAATGAAAACAACTTGTTACATTAAACAGTAATTGTGATTTATTAAATTGGCAAATTTTCCATTATTAGCTCAACATTATTTAGAGTAAAGTTTGAGTTTTATAATCTGTTATTAAAACTTAACCTGGTAACCTTATAAAATCATGTAAATTAATCCCATACATGGTGTGGTGGATTGAAATATAAATACTGTATTTCAGCAAATTCTATCAGAAATTAAGCATTATATATGTGTATGTGTATTATTTATAATATTATATGTATAATATTTATAATTAATATATAAGTATGTATATATATATATATATATAAAAGAATGTTACCTCATGATTGAATTTTAATTTGTGTAATTTGGATGAAATTAATCAAATTAACAAATTATGTGCTCCCCTGAAAACCTGCTCTATCAGTAATTTTCAGTTCACACTTTTAATTTTTATTATCATTTACTTCTTTTATTTTAGAAATTACTCTGAATATTAAAACAGGAACTCTGGCCATTCACCCACAGATATAAAAAAAAACATTTACTAGCATTTGAACTGGTAGTTGGAAGAAGGGAACAAACACCATTTTTTTCACTTTCAAGGTGTGTTGGATTTTGTATTCTACTTAACATACACATGTTTCAGTGAAAAAAGGAAACTCGTGCCAGGCTCTGGTTGCCAGTAAAACTCACAACAAATAATTGTGAATTAGAAGAAAGGAACAAATCCAGAAGTTATTTCCTTCTTACGGATCACATCAGCAGCTCTGACTGCCATCCCACAAACAGACCCTCAAACATTTTCTTCTTCAAAGTACAAGCAATTTGAAATGACCAGTAAGGAACCTGATTACATGGTTGCATTGGAAACTATTGGCTGTCTTTTAGAGCATTTTCTCCAACTTATGAAACCTATACTTGTAATCAGAAACTTAAACTTACCAAATGAATAGGCATGTGCAGGTAAAGTGTCTATTAAATAAGCAAAAATTATTGACCTTATGAAATAGTGCAATACATTCCAAGTAACTCACAACAATTTTATGATTCTTTGACTACTTGACCTACAATTTCTCATGATGCGGCTGAAGATGAAGGTAACTAATTTTATTTTGATGAACACACGAAAGTGATAGGCCTTTTGGTAATAATCTTGTTATTTTAAGTTTTATTATGCAGTCAGTTATGCTCCTTTAACATCTTCATCCCCATAAAGGAAGACACTTTCCACCGCCCCCTCCATTTCTAGCCCTTATGGGCTTTATCGGAGGACATCTTCAAAACTTTGGCTTTTGACTAATTCCAGTCTGCCTGCCTTGGCCAGGATGCCACCAATGTGAATGCCACGAGTGACATTTCCATCTACTGTACTACTATTTAATGTAATCTTAGTTAAAAGGAGAACTTAGGACAATTTTATGTGCCAAATTATAGCTGCCGGTGTTGTTAAACTAAAAATATGTAAAACTACACTCCAAATCTTTTTTTGGTAAATTTTATTATAAAATAACTAAATAAATTGCATGGCTATTAAGTAGTTTTAACTTGTGTAAAGCAACTAAAAATATTTTAACTTGGAAGAAGAGAATAACTCCCAGACTGTTAATGTTTTGGGGTAAAGATTGCTTTCAAAACTAAAAACATATACTATGTGTTTTTAATGCTGTGTATATTATGTATATTTTTTTAATTGCTGTGCCCATTGCAATGAACAAAGCAATGTAGAGATATACATGTTTAACAGTAGTGATTATAGTACACTTAACAGACTGGACTCACAATCACCCAATTATGTAAGGCGTACATAAAGGTACTGTATATAATAACAAAATCAAATTGTACAAATCATCTCACAAAAACAGGATACACATAACAAAAGAAATTAACTGCAACATGAACATTCTACTTAGAACACATAAAATCTAAGATTATAACGCACAACAATATGAACTTTATTAGCACACTAAAGTTGATAGAATTATCTAATAAACGACACACAATAAACTAACACACATACGAGGGTTATTTTTTTTCAAGGTCCGATCAGTGGCGAAATA
Source organism: Lycorma delicatula (assembly GCF_047948215.1). Taxonomy (NCBI): domain Eukaryota; kingdom Metazoa; phylum Arthropoda; class Insecta; order Hemiptera; family Fulgoridae; genus Lycorma; species Lycorma delicatula. Next base: position 198,639,286 of record NC_134457.1, on the reverse strand, counting down.
AAAACCCGTGCAAAAATCGGATGAACCTTTGAGCAAATGTGTTGCGCAGCGTCTCTAGTATGGCCTTCAATCATGCCGCGTCACTTCGTTTAGTTCTGAACACGCAGCTAGCATGTAAGCTTTTCATCTCCTGCCAAGTGTGAAGTGCGTGTGGTAATTAGATTTCTTCAGGCTGAGGGGTGTAATGCAGCTGAAATTCATCGACGAATAAGTAATGTGTATGGTGAAACTTCAATGAGTGACAGTAAAGTGCGACAATAGTGCAGGAACTTTAAAGCAGGATGTGCAGATGTTCATGATGCAGGCGGTCAGAGAAGGAAGCGAGTGTCAGCCGATGATCTCATTGAGCGAGTGGATGAGGCAATTCGAGAAAATCACCGGTTCACAATTTCTATATTGAGTGATTTGTTTCCTGAAATTTCAAGGTCAGCTCTCTACACCATTGAAAACCTGAACCTACACCTGAAAACACAGGCTGCTCCGTTCTATGATGAGGGTATTGGAAAGTTGGTACCACGCTACGACAAATGTCTAAATCGGAGTGGCGACTATGTAGAGAAATAGCATAACTATGTAAGTAGTTGTTACAAATAAAAAAATTTTTATTTTCACTTTGGTTTTAATTTCGTGACCGATCGGACCTTGAAAAAAAAACCCTCGGATATCAAATTACATATTTAATAGAGTGTAACCTTAATCTCCCTAAGATGAGCTTTGCTAGCTGAAGTATTATTGAATACTCCACTGAGAAAGAAGTGAATAATTAGTTCTGAAAGAATTTGGAAGAAAAAGTAGATTAATTTGACCATTGTTGTTTAATATTTCATAATTTTAAACAATTATCATGTATTGTCATACTAATGAATGAATATAAACAATGTTTATCACTAATTTTTTTTTATTATGCTTTGATCAATATTTAATTGCAGTTTATAACAATAAAACTTTGTACTGGAATTTTTGTGTATAATTAATTAAAAAATAATGAATTATGTTTATGACTCGGGAAAGTGTATCAAAAAATAAATTACACAAATGTGATTTCAGCTACAATTAAAAATATTATAAAATTAAAAATCAATACAATCAAACAACTTTTGACATAATAATAAATTGGAAAAAGTCTTATTTAAATAGTTTGTTCTTTAATCTTTAAATTATTTTTTTAATTCTTAAATATTTGTATTTAATTATTTTCCTATCATTGTTATAAGACATTAAGAGGAAAAACATTAAAACAATGTTTAAACATTAAAATTAACGATTTTAATGTTTAGCACAGAAATTAAAGTTCTTAAAAAATAAAATAAAAAAGTTTCTAATCAATGAATTCCAAAACATATCCAAAACATTTTCCTCTCTTAAACCATAATCAGGATGTGATATGAAAATATATTTAACTTTGATAAATGTTTTAGATATCTTTATTATTAAAATTTGTGTTAAATTTTTTTTATGTAATACACATCTCTTGATAATGTATTTTGAGTTTTCTTGGTAGGGGGATTATTTTTCTTGTTATTATTATTATTTTTATATTGTGGGTATATTTTATAGAACATAAACTTTTTTTAAAACTTTGATAAGAGAACAATAATAAACACATTCTGGTAATAATCAATAATGGATTCAGGAGTTTAAAAACTCTCCTAAAATATTACTAACATTATTGAGAATAATTATTCATAGCTCTATGTAAAAGTAAATTCTAACATATCTTTTATCTTGTTGAAACTGAACACATATAAACATTTCTTACACAGGATAAAAACTTAAATAAAGAAGTAAGAAAGCTGGAAATTTTAAATAAAAATAAATATTACTTTTTTCGGATACTAGATATTCAATTTAGTTATTAATTCTTACCTTCATTGAGTATAAATAAGTTTTTTTATAAAAGTACTGAGTAGATTTTTAAATCTAAACCAACATGATAGTACTATCTTACTGACTATATCATAATATAACACTTATCTTTTATATTACGCTATGTAATGATTTTTTTCACAACTCTCTTGGTAAGTAGAAAACAGATAAAAAGCTCAAATTGTAATTAAACAAGCTGTTTTTTAAAATATTTTATCTACTTATTAAATAAATCATTCAGTTGAAATTAGATAGTAAAAATTTTTCTTTTTTTAAAAAGTGAATACTCTTGTGTGTAACTTGAATGTACAGAGTGATGCATGAAATGATACAACATTTGTTCTGGCAATAATTGTTTATGTTAATAATTATTAAATGTTTTATATTGGCAGAAGTAACAGCAGTTCATGAACATGAACTGAAAGATGTCATTGCCAAGGTATTGAAGATGATCTCTGGTAAAGCCCATAAGGGCTAGGTACAGAGAGGGTGGCATGGTGACTGAAACCATCACATGGTGGGTGCTTTCGCTGTGGGGACAGTTTATGAATACTAGTTTTTTCTCTTTCTGAGTGCGCTGTTTATGTATCGTTCCAAGAGTTGGCTGGCTGACAAAGAAAGCCTGACTGTTGAACAGCGCGTAAAGACTGTGGTGTTTTTTAATGAAATGAAAAGTGCGATGCTTCACAAAGACGGTTTTGTGTACATTTTGAAACTCAGTGGTTGCCCTCATTTAAAACTATATGTAGACTTTACAAAAACTTTAACAGGGATTGTTCAGTATTTGAGAGTAAACACAAACAACCTGCCAATGTTCATTCGCAGATTGTCGAAGCTGTCAGAGAAGCATTGCTGAGGAGCATGGGCAAATCAATAAGAAAAGCAGCAGTAAAACTTGGGATTTCAAGGCTATCTGTGCAGCAGATTTTAAAAACTGATTTGCATTTGTTTTTGTACAAAATAACAGTGTTACCTAAATTAATGATTGACAACAAACATCAAAGAATGGCATTTGCTGAACGGTCTGTGATCCAAGACGTATTGCTGAACAATGTTTGGTTTTCAGATGAGGCACATTTTCACCTAGATGGGGTTGTTAACAAATAAAATGTGCATTTTTGGGCTTCCAAAAAGCTACACATGCTTTATGAAAAGGTCCATCATGCTCCGAGAATTATGGTTTGTGCCGCAGTTTCAAGTCATGGGCCAATAAAGCCATTCTTTGTTGAACAGTTCTGATTTGAATCTGTGTGATTATTTTGTTTGGGGATTTTTAAAGGAAAAGATTTTCCTTAAACATTCTTCTGGTACAGTGATGGAACTGCAAGTGCTGATCATTGAGGTGTGTAACGAGGTAACCGAGGATATGTGTCAAGTTATTAACAACATAGAAGTTCGTGTTGAAGAAGTTGCTAGACATGATGGTGGTCATATTGAACATGTGATAAGCAGAACATAATCTACAGGTATGTAGTAAACACATTATATTTTACTTTTCTGTGTTGCAATTCAAATAAATATTTTTTAATAAACCAAATGTTGGATAATTTCGTGCACCAACCTGTAATTTAACTTTTTTATTCTTACAATTACAAGCAAATAAAGAACATACTTAATGTAATTATTTATTCATACAGGCAAGCACAAGAGTTTAATGGAATTTACTTAAGTATATAATTAATTTGAATTGTATTTGAATGTTTGTGTTATGTTACAATTTAGTTATTCTAATTTATTTAACAACATTGTCTCTGAGACAATGACCAACCTTGATGGAGGAGACCAACTGCTAAACCATGTGTATGAACATACAACCTATTTTGAACTTGATTCAAAATAAAAACGTATTGTTTCATTTTTTTTTTTTTTTTTGTAAAACTTTTATATATTTTGTTCTTGTAGGTTAGCAGTGAAAATTAGGAAATAAATTTAGTTAAATTTAGAAAATTAGGAATAAATTTTGTTGTTTCTAAGGAAAATAACAAAAATAACATTGATAAAGTATTAGTAAGTGAAAAATTGCGTTTGCTTAATAATAATTAATACAATATGTAATTTATAATCATGTTCACAGACATTTATAAAAATACAATTAAATGAATCTAATGTATGAATATTTAAATTGATAACAATATTACAAAAGAAAAATATAATATTTGAATTAATCAAATGTGATTGGTAAGAGGCATAATTTATGAATAGGTCTTCTTAATAGATTGTTAGGTGTTTGCAAATCCACAACTCTTACAAGATTGTCCAAGCCTGGATAAAATTGTGTAACAATTCCATGTTTACATTGCATGGTGGAGAATTTTTGCTTGTAGTTAATACTATGTCTCCAATACAAAGATTACGTGATGGAAGATGTCATTTGTCTCGTTGTTGTAAATAATGTGAATAATCTTTTGACAATTGTCCCCTGATAGACTGTACAAATTTTTGTAGTAGTTGCCAGCAGCCTAATTGATTAATTGTTATTTCTTGGTAATCGAGATCAGGTAAGGAAGTGAGTGGAAATCCAATAAGAAAGTGTCCTGGTGACAGTGTGTAAGTTTCTGTAATCATTTGAAATAGGGAAGATAGGACGGGAATTGAGACAGGCTTCAATTTGTATCAAAATTGCATATAATTCTTCAAAATTAAGAATGGTTTGTCCTGTTACACAATGCATATGATATTTAACGCTATATATTCCCATAGACCACCAAAATGGGGTGGAATGTACAATTCCAACCACAAAGCAATTCTTTGGTTGTGGTAATAGCATACACTAAGTAATTGCCGGATAAATAAACAATGGATAATTTAACTTCCTTTATTTGTATTCTAAATTATATTAAATTAGTTAGACATTTATAAAATAGTAAAGGTTCTAGGTAGCACAAGCTAGCTGGAACCTAATATATAAAAAAACAGAATATAAAAATATATATAATTACTATATTTTAATATACTTAGTTAAAATAAAATAACTTATTTTAATTTTACTTAGTTCACACCATAAAGGAAAGTGAAGTAATAAGTTAATAATTGCTTAATAATACTTATGCTCAGCTGGTTCAGTATTAAAAAATAAGAAAATGACAGGATATGTTTACATTTATCAAGAGTATGAAGAAAACACATGAATCTGAACAAAGAGGGAGGAATGAATGACCATGCACCTTGGGTTGTAGAGAAAGCTTAAATGTCTGAAATTATGTTTTCTGAATTTAAGAATTGATACAAATTACAAAGTATATTTTTGGCAGAACAGAAATTGGAACCGTTATCAGAAAATATTTGAGTGGGAATACCCCTACGTGAAATGAATCTTTTAAGTGCTGCTATAAAAGACTGTGAGGTGAGATTAGAAACCAATTCTAGATGAGTAGCTGTAGTGGTGAGACGTATAAAAAGTGCTATATATGCCTTTCTTACTTTTTAAGACCTCTGCCTACCATGGCGAATCATAATTGGACTACCATAGTCTACTGCACAAGTAGAAAATGGTCAGGAAGGAATTTCTCTGGAGGAAGGTAGTTGACCAAGCTATTGTACTTGGTTTTCGCAATATATTGAAAGCATGTCGTGCATTTTTGAATGATAGAGGAAGTAATTCTCATGACATTTGTTATCCAATATTTTTGTCTTAATGAATGATGTATAAGTTGAATACCAGCATGCAAGAGTTGCACATGTTCAGTGTTAATGATTAATTTTGTGATGTTAGCATTAGGATGTAAAACGATAGGATGTTTCACTTGGCAATGTAATAGAGAGTATTGCAGTCTGCCACCTACACATAATAAGCCTGAATTATAAAATGGATCAAGTGAAATAAGTTTGCTTTGATTAGCAATAACTTGATTGCTGCCCTTACACAATTACTGTTTACGTTTTTCTATTAGACATTCAGTACTTATATTGCCTTATATTACTTATATTATGCCTGTCTACCAGAATCAATTAAGATGCTACATAAATGATGGTTACCATAATATATGTCATTAGTATTACATACAGCTGTTGACAAAATTATATTATCAATTGATTTATATTTTAAATGAACAATAAGTTGTACTTTCAGGCTTATTGCCACTTCCTTAGAATGACTAATCTTGTCCGTATGAATCTGTGTATTGTGTTTTTTCCACAAATTTTACATAGATCTTTTGAATAACATTAATGAATGTTATTCAAAAGGTCTATTCAGTTCCATTCAATTAATCAATTGAATGGCCCTTACTTAAACTATTAAAACAACAATTTTTATTTGCCAAAAAGATTTTACGATCAATGGACAAAGTTAAAAATTCCTTACATTTAAATATGTAATGATTTGACTTACAAAATGGACATTGATTAAATTTGGATTCTATATAATTAATATTATATCTTTTGTCTTGTTTATTAAGATTTAAATTATAACGTTTGGCTAAAGATTGAGTTGTATTTTTATGACATTGTTCCTTAGTATTGTTATCTGTATTCAATTGCATGTTTGATGTGGGTGGGTTAATATTTTCTAAAACTTGTCTAAAATTTAGAAATTCTATAAAATCCTTAGAAGTGGGAAATCTTTGATTTGACAACCTTTCCTTCTATAATCTTGAAGTATTGTAGTGCAAGTTTGGTGTTAGGAATTAGACAATAAATTTCATATGTGTTAAGAGGAAGTTGCATGGCTTCAAGGGAATTCACATATGATGAAATTTCATTAATAAATTTGGATAAATTATTTACGGATTCCCTTTAAAAATCTAAACTTATAATGTGTTCAGCATTATGACGTACATTTTTTGTCAAATCATGTTTTTAACAATTCTAATGCTATAATATAATTTTCATTTGTTACTGGTAAATTTTTAATGATATTTAAAGCTTCATCCTTCAAAGAAGAATGTAAGTATTGTAATTTTTTAATATTAGTCAAGTCATCTCTTTTATGAACTAAATCAATAAATATTTTAAAATAGTGCTGCCACTTTAACACATTGCCTCTAAATACAGGTATATTAATTGGCTATAATTATGTTTGTTTAATTGTTACAATCAGACTAACTTCTTGATTAGATGATTTTTGACTATTATCTAAAAAATGTTGTAATTTAGATTCTATGGTACATATATCTTGTTCAACTTGTATATGATCAGATTCTAAAACCTCATCATTGTAATTTAGTTCAAGTTCTGACTGAATGCTGTTATATCTGCCTTTCAAATCAAGAAGATTTCTTAACTTAGTTTGTAAGGTGGCAATATCACTTGTATAGGATCATAATTCTCAGTGGATATTCCAATCCTGGTTATTGAGGCTTACTATACATCTTTGTTTACTTAATTGTTCTTTTTCCGTAATAGTATTAAATTAATGTAAATTATTAATAAATGTAATGATTGAAATAACTTGATAATGTGAATTGAATGTGAATTGTTAAATGATATTACAATAATGATTAAGCAATGAAAATTAAATGTGATAGTAAATTAAAAGATTTTACAATAAATAATATTAAATAATATTATAGATATAGTTGTTACGATCCCTGGTTGTATGAAGTTTGTTGAAAGATTGTAGTTATATCCGCGTTGCCGGAAGACCCAATTTTTTTATTATTGAATGATGTTTTTGAAATTGATCACAGTTCTGGTAGATTAAAATGTAGAATTCATGAATGTTGATAATGATGTTTCTCTGCAATTGGATGGCCTAAAAATGTATCTTGAAATTTCCAAAGATATCCACGGCTTGAAGATCAAAAAATGTTTGATGTGATTTTTCTGAAGATGTCCGTGGCCGGAGCACCAAAAATGTGATGTACGAACAGATGAAGTTCGGCACTGATTCTTAAATAATTAAAGTCATGAGCTGATGTTATTATGAATTCTTTATTATATTTGAAAATAAATTTGTTTTTATAAATTGATTGTTTAATATAATTGAAATATTAAATCAATTATTTATATATTATTAAATGTTTATTATAATTGAATTATGAACTAGTACTGTTACTGAATGCGATTGTACACGAATAATGCGATTGCCACTTGTAGGCGACTGGTTGAAACTGAACAAGAGTGAAGACTGAAGAATGAATGAACACAAAAATGACGATGGACTTGCTTAAATAATGTTGCTGGAGCCGCTGCTTCATCAGGAGCCGAGTGATGTGTATGCATATGAAAGGAGCCGATTGTACTATAAATAGCCGAATGAATCTGACCAAAGCCAAAGATTCTTAAATTTAAATATCCTATTAAATACGTTAAAGCTCCAACATTAAATGATAAAAACAAAATATAAATATATAAAATTAAAGAAATCTAAGTCCGCATAGATGGTGTAAAAGTTTCTGCAGGGTGTAGTGGGAAGAAAAGTTGCAGAGGCTAGGGCCATAGGGACGCCAACCCTGAAAGTCTTAGCGTAAGACTCTCTGTCTTATAACTACAAATAAGAAAAAAATATCTCTTGTTTATATTGGTAATTAAAAATAAATTACCTCGATAAATAGATAAATAGAATAATTATTACAAACTTGGACATGCATTAATATGTATTTTAATAAGAAAGATTGAACGAGTTAAAATGAAAAGAAAAAAGATGCCACACCCTTTCCAGGAATTATACTTAAGAACATGGTTTGGAGGTGTGTGTTGCAACTAAGTCATCCTTTGTTCAGTATTTGGGTAAACATGTTAATGCATGGGTTTTTCATGTCATACAGTAATGAATGTTTCAATGTATTTTCTACTAGATTACTGTTGCTAAATTGTTTTTCACAATTTCCTTGTTTACTTTATCCAGCTTTGCTGCAAAACTTTTAATTAGCTCATAACCTTGTGGATATCCTGGATGATGAAACAAACTATCTAAATCACCAATAAACATTGTAATAATGATTTTAAGACTAATTATTATTACTAACGTGTATATTACAATCTGTTAAACTAGTGAACAATAAACAATCCTCCTTGGCCCAATGGGAAGAGTTTGATAAGTATGACATGTAAATGAGGTGAATCTTATACAGTCTCAGGCCAACCATTTTTGAGATGTAAGGGTTTTTTTATTAATTCATCAGTTCTACTGTCTAATATTCAAATGGTATAAAAGAAACTAACTTTTACTAGGATTTGAACCTCAGGACCTTTGACATCGAAAATCAGCTGTTAAACAAATGATTTATGATTATGAGTTTACCACTAGACTAACCCAGTGGGCTATTTTAGACTAATGAAAATTTATTTTTTAGTGCGGTTTTTATTTTTTTGCATGAAAGCCCTTTAAATTTTATCTGGAACATTTTCAGATTATCTGTTCTGCACTTTTCTGTATTATTGACTTTTAACATTTAAAAAAAAAAAAATTTCTTTTTTTTCATACTACTTTTAGGGTGATTTCATAAGAAAGCTACCTGTTGTAATGGGTACCATGTAACTTCTGGAAAATTTCGACATATCTTTGTGTTTCACATCCCCCAGACCCCAAAGCCACCATCAGTTCAAAAGTTTATTTATACATTTGTATATATATATATATATATATATAATTTTTTTTTTTATTTTCTTGTGGATGTGATAACTACCGTAATTTTGTGCGAATCACTTTCAAATTGATAGAACGACCCAAAATCTCGGTCGAGTTCATTAATGGGCAAAATCAGACCATAGGGGTGGAAATGGGGGGCTTTTTAAAAAAAACAAAATATTGCTATAACTTTCTTATTAAATAAAATATTGAATTCGTTTAAAGTTCCTACTACTCTTTGGATAAGGGCGTAAAACTTATCTAACTAAAGTTAACCATTGGTTCAGGGGGAGGAAAAAGTGGGCTTTCAGAGACAAAAAAAGTCATACTCCCTTAATAGGCACACTATTTTGAATTGGTTTAAAGTGGCCGCTAGTCCTGTAAATGGTTTCTTGTAGTTAAATATAGTAGAAGATAAATCCTTTGCAAAGGTTTCTCCCTTTCTAATAAATAAGTACGTGATAACAGGTTGTGGTTCTTTGAAATCCATTAAGAAGCTTAGGAGTAGCTTTTTGCTTTTATTGAAGTAAAGCAGATGAAAAATAAACAGAAAATCATATTATTCTTTCTGTACCCAATAAAAATTCTTTTTCAACATTCTTCAGGGTACCAGCATTTATGAACGAAAGGGTCATTTCCAACTTGTTCGTCTTTTGTTGAACACCAAGTAAATCATCGTTTTAATGATGAACCTTGTGTGATTCAGCATATTCAGCATAGTCCAGGCGCTAGTACAAGGCGAATTTCACATCTCACTGGTTTGTCAATAAACAAAGTGAACGCATCCTTTGAAAGAAATTCTTTATCCTTTCTGCCTGCAGAAGGTTCAAAGTTTGAGTGCCAACTCAAACTTTGTTCCCAGTGGTTAGACTTGTGTCATTGGCTTCTAGACAACGTTGATAAGATAAATTCAATTTTATTTACTGATGAAGCCACTTTTATGATAAACGGAGTCTTCAGTTATAAAAATAGCAATTTATGGAGCGAAGAAAATCCACTTGGTACTGTGGAAATTAGTTTCCAACATAGATCTCACATTAATGTTTGGTGTGGCATTATTTATGACAAAATTCTGGAACCATTTCTTTTTAATGAAAACCTTACGGGAGATGCATACATTTATTTATTTAAAAATAATTTGCCATACCTGTTGGAGATGTACATTTGGGGCCATACGGAAACAATAGTATACCAACAAATGGTTAATAATAAAGAAGAATTACTCATTAAAATATATGCTATAAATATAATGCTACTGAATTTATACGAAACAATCCTGAGACGATATAGAAAGCCACCGGAAATATTTTACAGACGAACAGATAACTGTACACCTACACTGTGAATTAACGCATTTTCCAAATGTGAAACGTATTATTGAAAGTTTGAGTAATGAAACATTTAATGCTACATCATGTATAAAAATTATAGAGAATCTTGCAGAAGAATTTTCTTCCTGATTTGCAGATTTTAAAAATTAGAATCTGTTATAGTATTTTTTGTTAATCCGTTTAGTGTGACTTCTGATAATGCATCTGCTGCGATTGAACAATATTTTGAGATTAGTAATGTGGACAAAATAGAATTAGAAATAATAAATCTGCAAAACATGATACTGATTCCAAAACATGATTAACATGTTTTGGAATTTAGTTTATAAAGATAAATATTATGTTTTAAGAAAATGTGCACTAATAATTTGTTCTTATTTTACACTATGTATAATTGCAAATGTCTCTTTTCAAATATGATGTATCTAAAATCAAAATATAGATCTACGCTCACAGATTCTAATTTAGATAACTGTTTAAGAACATGTAATTCTAATTATACTCCCAATTGCAACAAATTGGCAGATGATTTTACAATGTCAAGTGTAGCACTGATGCGGATGTTTGTCATATTTGTATTGTATTTATATTTTTGAAAGTAAAGCCTTTAATAAGTTTTTTTTCATGTGCTCTCAATAACTTTTGAATTTATTTTGTGCCCTTACTGACAAAAAGGTTGCTAATCTATGATTTAGAGGATTGTGGGTCCATAATGATTTTTTTATACCCAACAGTTTTTAAACTAATTACACTACACTTTATTTTAAGGTGAAAATTGCAATACCTTACCCAAGTCTTTGCTCAAAATCAAATTTCTTCAGAGACCACCAATGGGACCACTAAATGTTGGATGTGGCAACAGTGTTTTGAATGATTTTTGTTGTTTATGATGAATAAAGTACAAAAATAGAAGTGAAGAGATAAGTATAAAAGTTTGTATGTATTTTGTATTCAGTACGTATTTAGTTCTAAAACTTAAACTTCCATTAGCCAGTTTTAATTTTGAAATGTATACCTAAAAGTAAAATAAGTGGGCCATATTTGGGGCAATACATATTACATGCAACCATAAGTATATTAAAGATTGCTTACCTGGATCTTAAATGTGTGGAAGTTGGTTGTATTTTCAGTGTTTCAAAGATTTCTTTGATCTAAAAGAAAATAATGTTTGTTTCATTGATGAGTATGATAAAATGTGTGTACTAAAGTGATCAGTAACAATGTAGAAACGGCATAATTAGCCCTGAAAAACTCTTCTGAAAGTGTAATATCCACATATTTTGAAAGTGAATTCTTAAAACATTTTCTTTAAAAATTATTTGATTTGCTTGATAACTATCTTCATTAAGGTATATTTGAAAATGTTTTGCAAGAGGATAAGAGAAGCTAGCTTTTTTCCTTAGTCTTACATCCTTATGTCTTAGTTCCAGTGAAGTAGAAATCTCTTCATACTTGAATTTCAAAGTATCAGTATAATATAAGATTCCTAATTATTTTTTTCAAAGTTTTTGTTATCTAGAATGGAAATTTAATGTCTTCTTTATTACTATTCTCTTCTCATTTATCCACTTCCATTCATTTTTTTTCCTGTACAATACTTTATCAACAATATCTTTTTCATTTGCAATAATTTCATTCTAAATAGTTCTGGATATATATTAAATGGACTTTTATTTACTGAAGTCGAATTATTTTCACTTCACATTTGCTGTACTATCTATCTCAGATTACTTTACAGTAATATGTGTCATTAATGATAACTCGGTATTTCTTCTTTACTAGTACCATTTAAATGGATAATTTTCATTCATTTAGCAGTTAATTCATGCACATCAGCTAATACTACTGCTAATAGATTTATTATATTTATAATTTTAATTCTTTAATCGAACTATTATCATTCCAATCTGCTCTTGTACTTTTTAATATTACAACTAATTTATCCTACTTGATAAGCCAAATAGGTTTCCAGTATCTGTAGAACTTTGCTTGTTCTATTTAACTTTCTACACTACCAATAGTTCTTATTAGCTCAGTTGCACACCTTGCCCTCCTCCTTTACTAAATCCATAATGTTCTTCTGCAATCAACTGCTTAATTCTTTTATTGAATCTTTTGTTTATAATTTACTATAGAAGCTTTAATAAAAGTAAAATTAAACTGACTATCGTCTAATTTTGAGATTTTATTACGCTATGCTTTCCAGTATGAGTCATAGTTGTTTTAAGAAAGCCATCTTGTCACAACACGTTATTATAAATCATATGATATGTTGATAAACTTAAAATAAATTTGATAAATTTTCATTTAAATCATACTGGTGGTAGAAATCTTTTTAGATTGCCAGTAAATCTGATTTGGTACCAGAGATTAAGTTTCTTGGTGTTGTTATGGATGGACTGACATGGAAGGAACATTTTGTGCAACTTAAATAAGACTAAATAAAGTTTATTTTTTTAAATTTTATTGCTCCATTATTTAAGTATTGGCTTCTTATTAATGGTGTATTATGATTATGTATATTCATTGTTGATTTAAGGAGTAATATTTGGGGTTCACACTTGGACAGTCAGAAAGCAGAAAGTACTAGAATATAAAAAAATTGTTATTAATTTTTGTTTATCTATAATGTTCATGCAGGCTCAACTCTAGATATTTAAACATAATAACATTTCCTGGCATTTATTTATATAATATAATTATGTTTTGCAAATCCAATCCATCTAAGTTTATACTGCTATCTGAAAACTACAATTAAAATACTTGCCATAGAGATGAATTTTTGTTTCCACTTCACAGAACTGCTGCTTTTGAAAAACTCCCTTGATATGCTGGTGTAAAGTATTATTAATAAATTAAATAAATAATGAAATAGATAGTTTTATTATTTGATAAATGAAATAGTTTTAATAAATAAAACTATTATTATTTAATAAATGAATTTTTGACTGATAACAACAATTATGATTGTTATCTTAATAGTAATATATACATAAATTTATATATTTTAAATGAATTACCAACAGAAAGTTGCACTTGGTTTGATAAGATCTTTGATAAGGTCTTCATAAGGATTTAATCACTTCTATGGCAGCTATTTCTACAGACTTTCTATTTTATTAATAATAATAATCATACTTTTTATCGTTTGTATAAATCCTGATTGTAGGAATGTTCCATTTTTACCCTATCCCATTTCATCTTAATCATCTATGGAGATAAATCGCTTTCTATTTTTTACTCATTATTTCAGTATAAACTAATGAGCGCTTTCTTAATCTTCTGCGCATGAAAGCCTTCTCGTCCTGACTACACTGTGTTTATCCCTAATGAAATAACTTGCCTTTGAAGCGATACCTTACAAACCACTTAATGGGAAAAAATGAATTGTCTTCTTCTGGTTTACTATTAGGAGCTGAAATTTATTTTAAGAGTACAGTTGCTTTATAAAAGTGAACACATTACAGACCTTATATTTGTCTGTAAAAACTGTTTTGATATTGAGCATTATAAAAAATTGTATTTTTTGTAACAGATGACTGAGATATTTCTAGCAGTTTTAATGGAAATTCTTCTATCCTTTTTCTATCATATGAATTAAAATTATAAAACTGTATGTATAAGATAATAATTTATTAAAAGATATAATGGTTAATTAAAAAAACAAGAAATACTTACCTTTACAGGGAGAATTATTCTTGAATATACTCAAATATTGTTTTATGTAATCTGTTAATAAAGTTATGGAACATTAAATTGCCCTTCCATGTAAACAGGTAAAAGTTTTAAATTTATTATAAAATTAACTAAAGGTTTTCTTCAGTTAACTGCAACCAGAAAAAATAAGTCAAAACAGAACAAGGTTTAGTGTGAAATAAAAATAAACCTTTTTATCTTCATTCTAAGATAAATGTATGTAACTATAAGTTATTACAGTTTATTTGTTTTGTAATGCAATTTAAGCCATCATTAATTTTTTTATAACATATATTCGTATATCTTAATACTTCATATCATTATCATCGGTTTCACTAACATTCTACTTTTTCTAACACCGTAATATCAGGTGTTTATACTGGTGTTATTAACTAGTATAAACTTTTAACAGGTAAACATATTATCAAAGAGACAATGTTGGTGCAGATGAGCATAACTAGTGACAAACACATCTTAAATAGGGATAAAAAAGTAAGCTTTATTTGAACACAAATGAAGTGTGCCTTGAAATCTCAGATTTTTACACACTGGATTATTAGAAGTCTATTGGAAAAATTTAATAAATCACTTAACATAAGGTTTTATAAAATCTGTTATTATTTTTATTTCGGCTGCATTTCATTTCATTAAATATTAAGAATGATTATGTAAAAAAATAAATAAATAAATGAAAAAAAAAATCATTATGTATCACTTTTAATTACAAAAAAAATTCTGATATATATACAGAAAAAATAAAAAAGAAATCACAATTTTACTTAGATGTATGAAGTTACTAAAATTTTTTTCACAATCAACTTAACTATACAAGATAAGCAATATTTACAAACAATATAGAAACAAACATAAGGTATATGTTATTTACATAATAATGCGTAAGTGATTAAACATTTATGTTACACTTTTTTATCAAAAAAAAGTGTGAAACAAAATCCACTAAAACAAGTTTATAAAAAATTAAAATTATAGATTCATTACTTTATATTTTCAGTCATAGTTACTGATTGTGTAAAATAAGCAGTCTGTGTAATTGTAAAAGATTTTGTCAATAGGTATAAACTGTTTTGTTCATATTATTACCCTTTACATAAAAAGTTAAAATATCTGTTGTATGTTACATGTTTATTTACAAAATTAATATTTACATTAATTACAGTTTAGTAGTCGCTTGAAGTTTAACATATCTTGCATGTTGTTCATCCGGTTGAGCAACAGGTAAGAAACACTGATGTGTTCTCATAGGTTTCGGCCTTTTAAGTAGCCTCCTAATAGTATGGTAGACTGCAATCAGTAATAAACCACTTAATACAAATAAACTAATAGTTAATATTCTGTTAAGAAGAAGGTTATGTGTTTGATCATTTGCTTGCATAACAGTAACGCAACGTGTTTTTGGTTCAGTTGGTGGAAAATCACCCAAAGTGGCACAGACTTGGTAAGGTCCATTAGGAAGACCATGTACTACAGTCCAAGGTAAAGAACAATTTAAATGTCTTTGAGCAACTAGTGTACCATCAACAAATACACTCACTGTTACGATACAATGTGGATCTGTCTGATCGCTCCAAAGATGGATTGCAATTGCCATGGTTCCAAGAGCAGTAAGGTTTGCATCTAGATTAGCAATATGAGTTCTTCCTGGTATAGGTTGTGCTTGCGATTTAGCTGTTGGTATAAGTGGTATAACTTCACTACATCCCAACACAAGAGCTGAATCATCTCTTCCTCCTCTACCTTCTAAGAGGACAACACAATAACGATAACGATGACCGGGCTGTAAATCTGTTGCTGAAAGTGCTAATGATAAACTTCTTGGATCAACAAGTTGTGATGAATCACATTTCAAAGGATTTGACTCAAGAAGAACTTCATGAACTCCTAATTCTTCATAAACAAATAAGGCATCACAGGAATATGAAGCAGAATTTGCTTCAACACTCCATAACAGTGAAACTTTTACACCATCATACTGAAATCCTCTTAGAACAACTCTAGTACCAGATACTGGCATAGGAGTAGCCAGAGGTCCTTCTGCTGGAGGTAAAGTTTCCCCTAAATCTCCACATACAAAATCACTTGCAGTTAATTCTTGAACTAATCCATTTTCAAGTTGAGGAGGAGTTGCACAAACAGCTGTAGCTTTATCTGAACTTGGTAGAAAGGTAGAAGCATTTAACCAACTAGCAAACTGAGATAAACTGCAGTCACAATTAAGAGGATTTTCTGAAAAAAATCATTTTTATTATTATTATTATTATCATTATCATTATCATTATTTATCCTGCAGAAAATATTTGAATATACTGAAAAAAAGATCAAAACAAAATAAGATACATTGGTTGTGGAACTGCAGCTATCAAAAAAAATATTCTCAATTTAAGTTACTTCATGATATGATAGAATTCGCATTTTGATCAACTGCTTCAAATTCCTCTATTTTTATGGCAGAGGAAATTAAATTTTTAATTGGATCACCTGAACTATTTCATTTAAAGTAAGTTAATTAACTTCAGTTCATATTAACTTTGTTTAATCTCAAATACTTAGATGTAAATAAATATTCATTTGATAGATTCTACTTTCATCAGTACATAAATTTTTGTCAATTTTCTTAGCATCTGAATTACTGCTTGCAAAATCTTTTAGTTTGTTTTTCTGACTTGTTAGATCTACCTGACTATCCATAACAGATCTACAATCTTGAAAGGGCTTCTTTAAGTTGTAAACTACCGTATGACTTGACAAAACTAAGCAAAAGAGATTGTTCCACTTGTTAATTACTGCATTTATAATACTTGAGTTTCATGTTTTCAAGGTTACATACCTGTTCTTTTATTCTTTTTGTTAAAGTGAATGGTACTTCTTGTTATAAACATGAATAACAACACAATAAACACAGTTTTTGTTACATGAAAGTTTTATTGTGATCCTAATGTAACTTTTGATGATGAATTCAAAAATGCATTTAGATTTTTTCCATAAACCACACTTTTTGTGATAACATTTTTGAATTTTTTTGTGGAATGCTATTTATTTTTTTAGGAATAACTTATGTACTTAAAAAAATATTTTAAATGACAGAGGATAGGAGACAAACATAACTTTATGAAGGTAATAGAAATATATGCATGATGATCTGACATGTCAGCACACAACAGACTCTGAATCATACAATTAACTCACTAATATTGTTTAAATATTCACAGTGAATGGACACTGTGTGTTTTCATTCCCTCACAACTGCTGTTTGATCTAGATGAAATGTTTGACAGACTGGGTTGTGGGTATCTGCACATGAATTTTGCCATATTGTAGCATGAATCACAAGACCATTTGTCACACTGTTATTTCTATTTTATAAAGATAAAAGGAATAATTTAGTAAATCCAAACCACACAGTGCAGTACTTGAATTTACTCTCTGCTATAAAGTCAGTGCCTCATGATGAGGACTTACCTGTGCTGCTAAGTTCAATATGAGGAAGTAGGTTCAAGATGAACCTACTTTTGAAGCAGAATCCTCTTTCCAAGAACCTCATTTGATAACTTAGTGAATTTAACAACTTTGTTTGGGATTTGAACTTCTTAAAGAAACTAGCTGGGCTTTTTGGATCTAGACTGAAAGGCTGAAATGTTCTCCATATTAACACTAAATTATGTTTCTTTCATAACCATAGGAAGAGTTTCAAGATTTATTTTATGAAGAAAATAATTTAGTGTAATGTAACAATATTTGTGACGCATTTTATCAGGAATGTAACTCTACAGAGTGGAGACTGTTCAATGAGTCTTCAAAAATTAGTTCAAAGGCTACATGTTGAGATTTAAAAATTATGTTATTGATGGGTTGGCAGTTTGGTTACACTAAATTTTGTTGAGTTTTGTGCAAGTGGAACAACAGGGACAAAATAAATCATATCAGAAAAGAGTGGCCAAAGCATGAAGCATTTAAATCTGTACAGAAAAATGTTGTACAACCCCCACTAGTAACTTGGAAATGAGTCTTCTACCTTCACTCCATGTATTATTAGATCTTTTCAAAAACTTTATTAAGCTGTTTGATAAAAATGGTGCTAGATTTCATTTTTTAACCCTTTTGTTGATGTTAGGCTTTTACAAATTAATTTTTTTACAAGTAACAAATAAAATAAAGTGTTTTGAAGTAAGTTATTAAAAATACACATACAACAATAGATTCGGCTTTGTCTATTATTTCAAAAATAGTTTTAAAATTATTTATGTAATATTTAATTCATATGCCTTACATAAAAAAAAATCATTTCTGTAGGTTATGTGTTTCAGTGGTATTACCATTTTTAATTTAAAAAAATAAATTACAATGAAGTAATAAATATAAGGAGTGATACACCAATAAAAATTAAAAGAAAACAAACCAAACTGGTAGCCTGAATGAAGTGTTCCTAAATATTGCATGGTAGTCAATGTTTTAAATTAATATCCAAACAGTAATTTACCTGGTTACTGGGCAGAAAGATTTAGATACAATCCGATTGATTAAAATAAATAATTACAGGTTAGATTTATATAAGTCACTTGCATATATTTCATAAGTTTTACAGTATTTTATAATTTTAGATTTTCATTTATACCACTGTAAATTATTTAATTGCAGATTTAAAGATTATCTTCAGATTTTGACAAAAGTAATAAATTAGAAGTAATATTAATAAGACTATTTAAAAAATTTAAGTGTACCTGAGAGTGTCAGTCTTGTAAGTTTAGGATTTGTTGACAAAGCATCAGAAGCAACCATAGAGATATCATTATCATCAAGTCGAAGCTCCTGGAGATTTTTGAGAGGAAATATTAAGTCAGAAGTAAGTGCTCGAAGGAAATTATGAGAGACATCAAGTTTTGAGAGGTTTGTAAGATGTGCCAGTGATGCACCAGAAACTGCAACCATTCTATTGTGGGCAAGATCAAGTTGCATTAATGTTCCAACTGCTCTGAATGCATGATCTTCAAGGACGTCAATTTGATTATGATGTAAAGACAAAGAAGTTAGTTGATCCAATCCAGCTAATGCACCACGTGAAACACTACTGAGTTGATTATGCGCTAAAGTCAAAAGTTTTAGACTTGGTAATCGAGGCAGTGTTTTGGGTCCTAAAGGGCCTGCCAAGGAGTTTCCACTTAGATCTAATTCTTCTAAAGCTCTAAACCCTCTCAAAGAAGAAACAACTCCAACTCCAAGCCTATTTCCTTGAAGTCTTAAAATCCTTAGCAGTGGGAGTTGTATAAAAGCATCTGGTGATATTGAAGTGAGTACATTGTCGCTTAAGTCCAGGAACGTAATGCTTGACAGACCCTGAAACAAACAGTAGTCCATGTTTAACAGAATAATAATGAGAATAACTAAGCAATTCTTAAAGAACAGAATAAATCATTTTTGGTTTAAATAAATAAAACAAATACCATATGAAACTTGTTATGCTATCAGTCAAATACAGAGTGATTCAGAAGAAAAGGGAAATAATTTGAACATTGATTCTAAAATCACCTCTCATGCTCATCTTCTTAGAGGAAATTTCAATAATATCAATTATATGTTGAAAACATCCATATACACTCAGTGGTGCAAATACGTCTACCATGGTCTATTCTCATTAATTAACAATTAAGTACCAGGTGATTCAAAAAGGACTTCAGAACTTTAAAGGCACATAAAAATTTATTTAGAGAACTTATAAATTTGGTTGAGGTGTTATTTCATAGTAAAACCCATCAAATTTTGACTTGCTAAGTTCTTTAGTACTGAAATCAACCACCAGCACTGTCACCAGTTATTAAAAATGGATACATTTACTGGTGTGGAATATGCTCACTGTGTGTTTTAGTTTCACGATCTGCAGTCAGTAACTGCAGTTCAACATAATTTTCATAAAGAGCAAAGTAGGCATACAACTTACTCTTGGCACCAAACCTTCATTAAGACTAGAGTTTCGCAAATGACTGTTTTGCACGTATTATATAATTGATTGCATTTGAAGCCATACAAACTAACCATGGTTCAACACATTACAGATGACGACAAAGTTGCTCGGGTGCAGTTTTGTGTGGTAATGATGGATACAATTGCAGACAGTAATACATTTCTAGACATTGTAATTTAGTCAACATTTCATATCAGTGGCAGGTTGAACACCCATAATTGCCAAATATGGGGTAGTGAAAACCCTCGTGAAACTTTTGAGCTCATTCGTGACAATCCTAAGATCAATTATTTTTGTGGCAATCCTTTTTCCAGGAGGCAACCGTAAATGGTATTGTTTATATGGACATGCTTAAAAATTTTCTAATTCCTCAATTAGAAGATGATAACCAAGATGGATGCCATTACTATCAGCAAGATGGGACACCATCTTACTACCACCTAGAAGTCTGAGATTTTCTTAATAGTTTATTCCCAGATTGATGGATTGGTTGTGAAGGTTCAATTACTTGGCCACCTTGCTCTTCAGATTTGACCCTGCTAGATTTTTTCTTGTGAGGTTTCATTAAAAATTGGGTTTATGTCCCACCTAAATCTTCTGATCTTGTTAAGCTAAACTCAAATTAATGCCTGATTTGCTGGCTACATTCTGGAATGAAATTGACTTTATGTGGGATGTATGACATATTACAAATGGAAGTCGCATTACAAATGTAAGTTACAGAAATTTAAAATAACCATTCACAATAAACTTGATGTGTTTTTCTATGAAATGAGACCTCAATCAAATCTGTAATTTATCTCAATCAATTTTTATATGCTTTTAATGTTGTGAAGTCCTTTTTGAATTACCCAGGTAAGTATTTGCAATTTCTTCTGGGTTCCAGTCAAGTTTAACATTATTAACTGTCATCTATTTCTCTTTATTAAAATTCATAAATGAGCATTACTATGTTGTTACTAAGAGAATAAAAGTAAACACCTTACGTAATAAAACTGTAGTCACTTTTTCAGAACACTGATTTGAATTGATGTATAAAAGATAAACAGTTTTTCATATAAAATTTAGTAATTAATTATAATTTAGTTATTAAAGTTTCATGAAAATATTAGCAACCTAAAATTCAAGTGTAAATAATTATTTTAGTAATCAACTAAGTATATTAATATGACAAAATATTATACAAGGAAAATCAAAAAAGTGAGGGGAAATTTTGATTTCCCTCCCAATTATATGTATTACAACTCCCTGGCTGTTCTGCTATAAATCAAAACTTTGTGTCATCTAGACAACAGGAGTATTGTTCCATTATTAGCTGTTTGTAGTTATGTTTAAAAAGGAATTTAAAATGAGTGCTTGTTTGCTTAAATGCACAAAGGAAGAAATGTGAGCAGTGTTACATTTTCTCAACTTAGAAGGGAGGAAACTAACAGATTATTTGTACATTTAAATAGCAATATGGAGAGAATTGTTTGAATGGAAGCAAGTTCTACAACTGGATTGATCACTTTAAAAATTGGAACAGTAACATTTAAGTTGTTAAACAAATGACTCAGCATAATTGTAGAATTAAAGTAATTGAAGTTGCACGTGAAGTTGAATAAAGTACAAACCACTGTTCAGTATTTTCAATTATGTATGATTCTTTAAACTTTGCTTGTTTGGTTCCACATCAAGTAACAGGCATCTGTAAAAAAGATGTTTGAAATTTTTCAAGAACATTTTGACACTTTATGAAGATGAAGGGGGGGATCATTTCTGAAGCAGATAATAACTGCTGATGAGACAGACATAGGTCTATCATTCTGAATAAGCGGAGTTTAATATGGAAACATCCTTCATCTCCTATGGCAAAAAATTCAAAACTCACATACCTCCAGGAAAGATGATGATAGTGATATTCTAGGATATGGAAGGCCCAGTTTTTATTCACTTCATACGTAAAGGTGAAATAGTGATTAGTGAAACTGCTGTGATCATTAAATGCAAAATTCAAGTACAAAAGCAAATAAAAAAGCTGTTTCAAACAAGTGATTTTGCTTCAGGATAATCATCATTATACAGCCAACAAAACAATCCTTTATCTTAGAGATCTTAATTTTGACTTTTATACTACTTCTGGTTCAGTATGATGTTGAGCCAGGTCAGGAGTACTAGGGAGTACTCAAAACTCACATATCTCCAGGAAAGATGATGATAGTGATATTCTAGGATATGGAAGGCCCAGTTTTTATTCACTTCATACGTAAAGGTGAAATAGTGATTAGTGAAACTGCTGTGATCATTAAATGCAAAATTCAAGTACAAAAGCAAATAAAAAAGCTGTTTCAAACAAGTGATTTTGCTTCAGGATAATCATCATTATACAGCCAACAAAACAATCCTTTATCTTAGAGATCTTAATTTTGACTTTTATACTACTTCTGGTTCAGTATGATTTTGAGCCAGGTCAGGAGTACTAGGGAGAGGGGCAATCCTGAACTGGCTTCGAAAAATTTTCATCTTTTTGGTCCTGATAAATAAGCTGTAAGGGAATTATTTTTGTTCTGTTGAAGAAATCATAGAAGTAGTGCAAACAGCTACACACCAGACTGAAAATTTCTTTTCTTTTTCTCTGCTTGTTAAAAAAAAGCTTGTTAAAAAATGGATAAAAGAAGGAAGGGTTCATGTTAAAAAAGAAATGTTTCACGCATATTTCATTTACGTGAGAGAAAATAAAATAAATAGTACTCGTATGTTAAATCGCACTTGACTTTTTGTCTTATCCTTGTATTAATATTGTAAACTTTTGGTCAGGGGATTTTAGAGTAATTAATTCAGCGTCAAATAATGGGCAGGCAGGAGTAGGTTTCGTGATGAACAAGAAGATAGGGAGGAGAGTAGAGTATTTCAAGACGCGTAGCGATAGAATCATTGTAATAAGGATAAAATCAAAACCTAAACCGACAACGATTGTTAACGTCTATATGCTTACAAGCGCCCATGATGATGATGAGGTAGAGTGTGTATACGAAGAGATTGATGAAGCAATTAAACACGTAAAAGGAGATGAAAATTTAATAATAGTTGGAGATTGAAATGCAAGCATTGGAAAAGGCAAGGAAGGAAATATAGTGGGTGAATATGGGCTGGGCAAAAGGAATGAAAGAGGAAACCGACTTATAGAGTTTTGCACGAAGTATAATTTAGTAATTGCCAACACCCAATTTAAAAATCATAATAGAAGAATATACACTTGGAAAAAGCCAGGCGATACTGCAAGGTATCAGATAGATTATATCATGGTTAAGCAAAGATTTAGAAATCAACTCGTTGACTGTAAAACTTACCCTGGAGCAGACATTGATAGCGACCATAATTTGGTGATAATGAAATGTAGATTGGGGTTAAAAAACCTGAAGAAAAGGTGTCAGATGAATCGGTGGAATTTAGAGAAGCTTGAGGAAGAGGAGGACATCGCAAGAGGTCTGAGTAAAAAAGATAAGGTAGAAAATGTAGAAGAAGAATGGGAGAATGTTAAAAAGGAAATTCTTAAATCAGCAGAAGCAAACTTAGGCGGAATAAAGAGAACTGGTAGAAAACCTTGGGTTTCAGACGATATATTGCAGCTGATGGATGAATGTAGAAAATATAAGAATGCTAGTGATGAAGAAAGTAAAAGGAACTATCGGCAATTAAGAAATGCTCTAAACAGGAAGTGCAAACTGGCGAAAGAAGAGTGGATTAAAGAAAAGTGTTCAGAAGTGGAAAGAGAAATTAACATTGGTAAAATAGACGGAGCATACAGGAAAGTTAAAGAAAATTTTGGGGTACATAAATTAAAATCTAATAATGTGTTAAACAAAGATGGTACACCAATATATAATACGAAAGGTAAAGTCGATAGATGGGTGGAATATATTGAAGAGTTATACGAAGGAAATGAATTAGAAAATGGTGTTATAGAGGAACGAAGAGGAAGTTGAGTAGGATGAAATGGGAGAAACAATACTGAGATCTGAATTTAAGAGAGCATTAAAAGATTTAAGTGGCAGAAAGGCTCCTGGAATAGACGGAATACCTGTAGAATTACTGTGCAGTGCAGGTGAGGAAGCGATTGATAGATTATACAAACTGGTGTGTAATATTTATGAAAAAGGGGAATCTCCGTCAGACTTCAAAAAAAGTGTTATAGTCATGATACCAAAGAAAGCAGGGGCAGATAAATGTGAAGAATACAGAACAATTAGTTTAACTAGTCATGCATCAAAAATCTTAACTAGAATTCTATACAGAAGAATTGAGAGGAGAGTGGAAGGAGTGTTAGGAGAAGACCAATTTGGTTTCAGGAAAAGTATAGGGACAAGGGAAGCAATTTTAGGCCTCAGATTAATAGTAGAAGGAAGATTAAAGAAAAACAAACCAACATACTTGGCGTTTATAGACCTAGAAAAGGCATTCGATAACGTAGACTGGAATATAATGTTCAGCATTTTAAAAAAATTAGGGTTCAAATACAGAGATAGAAGAACAATTGCTAAAATGTACAGGAACCAAACAGCAACAGTAACAATTGAAGAACATAAGAAAGAAGCCGTAATAAGAAAGGGAGTCCGACAAGGATGTTTCCTATCTCCGTTACTTTTTAATCTTTACATGGAACTAGCAGTTAATGATGTTAAAGAACAATTTGGATTCGGAGTAACAGTACAAGGTGAAAAGATAAAGATGCTACGATTTGCTGATGATATAGTAATTCTAGCCGAGAGTAAAAAGGATTTAGAAGAAACAATGAACGCCATAAATGAAGTCCTACGCAAGAACTATCGCATGAAAATAAACAAGAACAAAACAAAAGTAATGAAATGTAGTAGAAATAACAAAGATGGACCGCTGAATGTGAAAATAGGAGGAGAAAAGATTACGGAGGTAGAAGAATTTTGTTATTTGGGAAGTAGAATTACTAAAGATGGACGAAGCAGGAGCGATATAAAATGCCGAATAGCACAAGCTAAACGAGCCTTCAGTAAAAAATATAATTTGTTTACATCAAAAATTAATTTAAATGTCAGGAAAAGATTTTTGAAAGTGTATGTTTGGAGTGTCGCTTTATATGGAAGTGAAACTTGGACAATCGGAGTATCTGAGAAGAAAAGATTAGAAGCTTTTGAAATGTGGTGCTATAGGAGAATGTTAAAAACCAGATGGGTGGATAAAGTGACAAATGAAGAGGTATTGCGGCAAATAGATGAAGAAAGAAGCATTTGGAAAAATATAGTTAAAAGAAGAGACAGACTTATAGGCCACATACTAAGGCATCCTTGAATAGTCGCTTTAATATTGGAAGGACAGGTAGAAGGAAAAAAAATTGTGTAGGCAGGCCACGTTTGGAATATGTAAAACAAATTGTTAGGGATGTAGGATGTAGAGGGTATACTGAAATGAAACGACTAGCACTAGATAGGGAATCTTGGAGAGCTGCATCAAACCAGTCAAATGACTGAAGACAAAAAAAAAAAAAAATATTGTAAACTAATTACCTCAAATGAATTATTTTCTATATGTTGTATCTTGTTGTGAGATAAATCAAGTCTATCTAATGAAGTAAGAACAGATAGTGCATTAGTTGGAACATTTTCTAAGATATTATTAGGTAATCCAAGCGCTTGAAGAGGTGTAGAAATGCCTGTGAAAACATCACTCATTACTTGACGAATTTCTCCAGATGATACGACTAGTCCATGAAGTGGCACTCCCTGAAAAAAATGAAAAAAGGGGTGTGGTTGTTAGTTCAATTTGAAAACTATATTACAAATTTCAAATAAACTATTCAAGGTTTTATAAATAATTGTCATTAAACATGAATCTGTGCAAAATTAATTATAGGATTCAATTCAGAATGACTGCATCTTCACTAAAGAACTAGGAACAAGGCCAACTGTTGAAACTACCACTTAAATGATACTAAAATTTTATCTTCTTTTTGCATAAGTAAGTTAACACAATCTTTTATTAGAAATAATCTATCAATTGGAATGATATTCAATAATTTTATAATTAATGGAAATTATTATTGGCTACAGTAATATTAAAAATAGAATGAAGGTTATATGTACAGTGATTTATACTAAACAAAAATATTTAAAAAATAAAGTACTATAATAGGCTTCATTAATTTAAATAAGTAGATTAATTCTGTGGGAAAATTTTGCATAGTTTTAGTAACAAAATCTTGGCAACAGTCAGCATTATTATCAATTATTAACAGATTTAAAGGTTATCAGTTTTCTGCACAGTACAGTTACTTGGTTACTCAATCTCAACTGTCGATACTTTATTGTAACTGTCAGTAAATACCACTAAATATAATTTGATTTTTTGAAAGCATCCCTAATGTATTTGTATTTTCCAATCCTTGCCCTTTTATGGTCTTTTTATTATTTTTATATCTTTTTGGCGATTATAAAAATTTATCTGCATACTCAATTCATGGGATGTTACTATTAGTATCGCCATGGAATCACATAATGGTTTCCTTGCTACTTTATCTTCTATCTAATGCCTCTTCACTTTTCTACCAGTTGTATCATGTAAGTCTTATTCATTTGTATTAATTAATTATCAGTTATAAAAATTCAGCACCATTTTGCTAACTTATCTGTAGTTTTAATAAATTTAGAATCATAAATATGATTTTATATAATAAGTGTTGTGCCCAAAGGCAGGTTTTCACATGGCCACCCTCCATTCTGCTCGATACTGAGCCATCCATTTCATTTTGTAGTAACTTTCTTCCCTTTTTCTACCATTTTCATTCATCTCCAACCTCTTGCTTTCCTTCCCATTACAAATCCCTTCAATGCCGTCACCAACAGGCAGTCACATCTAAGCCAATGTCCCAACCAACTGCATTTTCTTCTTTTTATTATTTTGATAATCGCCCTCTTTTCTCCCACTATACGAAGCACCTCCTCATTCCGAACTCTCTCCATCCAGCTGATCTTTTCCATCCTCCTCCAAACCCACATTTCAAAGGCCTCCTTTATTATATTATATTATCTTTATTATAAATCATTTATTTTTACTTTATTTATTCAGTATGAAGTTTGATATGTGTATGTTAATAAAAGAAAAATGAGGGTGCCTAATTTCTATTGAGTGGTCTGTAGAAGGTTTATGAGAACAGCTCTTGACTATATGTATATATTTAAATAAAATTCTCTTTTTCAGCCTTACTTTTTTTGACACATTTTCATGGGACTTACTGTCTTCAGATGCATCTTATTTATTAAAAAGATTTATATGTTAAAAAATAAATATGTTTTTTTATTTTTTTAAACTTTTAGAATACATATAAACTTATTACCCATTTGAAAAATAGCAATAAGAGATCATATTGAAAGAAAAAATAAGATAATGAGAAGTGAGAAACATTTAAATACATAAATTTAATTTTTGTAGCAGAAAAATTTACACAGCACAGCAAATAAAATCTTAGATCATTGCATACATTCTTGTATAATATATATTGTGATTCATATCAATTATGAGCTAAGGATTTATTCTTGGAATTCTAAGGATTTATCCTTAGAAAATGGGATGATTCTGTAGACATCACTGCATAGTGTCTGATGTTGCATTAAATGTTTTGTCAGAATGTCCAGTCGATTAAAGGCTCTCTCATGTAAGTAAGTTTATGATGAATAATATAACAAAAATTTTAAAAACCTTGCAAAAGAAATGGTGGAATATTGTATTGTCACTCAACCTTAGTAACTGTGCAGAATTTCATCAATTGGCAATGTCAGGAAGTATGTTAAATTAAGGATGCAAGATTTGAGGACAAACATGAAAAAAAAACTGTAAAAAAATGGGGAAAAAAAACATTATGAGTTAAAATAAAGCAAGTAAAAAGCAGAAAAAATATATGGTACAATAATAGGGCTGTAGAAAATGGAATGATGAAGGTATGGCAAGAAAAGAAAGACATTGTTCATGTTGGTGAGACTATATGAGGCGTTGATAGACCATGGGAAATTCATCATCAGTTACAGAAGATCCGAATTGTTGATTTACTTCAAATTTTTTATGTGTAGAATGTGAAGATGATAATGCCTATCATTCCATTTTTTTCTACACTCATAAGTGGAAGAAGTACAGAGAGATTGCATTTGCATATGCCCACAGAAAATGTATGTGGTTAGATACAATTTCAATAAATGTATTCAAAATTTGGTCTTATGTCATAGATTGACTGTTGAAAGCACATTCTGCGGGCACAGATATTGTAGGGCACATCTGTAAGCAAACAGTTGAACTGATGATTGTTGGTTTGTTGCAGAATTCTTTATGACTATTCATACTCTCATAGTATTGGATGTAATATGGTTGTCAGAAAGTAATGGATTTTTTATTTTGTTTCTGTTTTTGCAGGTATCAATTAGAAATCATGCGGACACTCTTACTGGTATCATTCCTTTCACATGGCAGTGTATTTTTTGCAATGTTCCTGATTATAGATTGAGGATTTACCTATGTCTGCAATTTTTCTACAACATTTCTTGACGTGAGCAAATTTTTGAAAAATTAAGTTATTCATTTCTTAAATCTATAAGTTTCTAGATCTTCCTATTGCTTTTATTTAGCTCCTTTGTTGATGATGATCGAGGCAATTTCATAGTGTTGTTGATGGTACCTGATTTGAGTTGTTTTATATATGTGGTTTATTACTAGCATATTTGTCCATTTAGTATGTATTTTTTTCTAATATAATATGTTTGTAAATTTGCTATTGCACAGACATATTGGACCCAACTTAAAATGGGCTATGTGTGAAATTTACATACATATCATATTTCTAAGGTGATTAAAAAACTTAAGTTTTTTTTAGAATATTTAAGCTCAATCTTATATTTATTGAGTCATAAAAGTTAAATTTTTAACCTGAGTTATTATATTTACTGGTGTGTATGTGTGTGTTTTTTTTTTGAAGGTGCAATACATATGAAAAAGTTGCATTGTGTTTTGGATATATCTTATAAGTTTTGGGGAATTTATTGTACATTATGAAAGCTTATTTCTTGTCTAGTCAGAATGGAGTCAAATTTAACATTTCGAAGGGCCATCATCTAAACATACATACAGAAAAAATGTATGCTACAGAATTTTTTATACGTGTATATAAAACCTGCAAGGAATGAGAGTTCCTTCATTATTTTTTTTATTTTATGAAGTAATAATACATTTTTAAAAACAAAACGAATGCTCATTATTATGATTACTACAAACAGAGCAAGTACACTTGTTGAAGCCTGTAGAACTACGAGTATATAAGTTTGATCATAAGCCACCTTATCTCAGTTGAAAAGTAATGGAGAAATTATCACCTGATTTATGTGACCAAGGTAATATGAAAGTTTTTATAAGAAAGTGGTATTTATTCAAAAAATGTTTCTAGTCCAATAAAAATTTCTTTTCCTGCCTAAATATTATTAAGTAGTTTTGATTATTGTAGATTTATGATCCTTAACTTCTGATTCACTTTGTACTGATTTCTTAGTTACCAGGAAAATATTATTACAAAGTAATTTTACGTTTGAATTCTGCATTGATATGTAAATTGGGATATAATTTGTTACTGTTGAGACAAATTATTGCAATATGACTTTCTTCATACACATCATCATGTATAGGTTTGTAAACATTTCTTTATATTTTTTATCATGAATAATTTTATTTAGTCTTTTTTTTTTTAAAGAAAACATTTAAAAATTTTATTTATAAATACTTTTTTCAAATAACAATACACATATTTTATCTGAAAAATTATTTTTTGAAATCAAAATTTTTTTATGTACCATAAAAAATCTGAATCCACGTTATATGCATAATATTTTCTTATTTAAAATATTTACTTGCATTCCTGTCATTAATAGTCTTGCATGGTTTGTATTATTGGTAACGTACTATGAGAAATAGAGATTTGTTTGATGAAAATAAATAATATTTAGCTTTAAAATAAAATTTAAAAATCTGTTAATATAATTAAAATAATTATGTTTATTTTATTTACTTATAACAGATGTTTACAAAAGTTTAAATTCCCGGAATACAAGCGTTCTCATTTTTAGAAACACGATAACCATATTAAAATGATTACTTAATTAAAATTTAATTATTCAATCTTTTTTTAACAAAAAAAGTACATTTAATGATGAGTTGTATTCTTTATTTTTGGTAGAATATATTATTTTCTTTAATTTCAAATAAGGAGCAGGTTCTGGATTGTATAGGCATTTTTATTAATGTGTCAGCCTACTCTTCACCAATCAATTTGGCGATTTGGATGATTTTTTTTTAGGTTAAATTTTCATAATATGATATCGTTGGTATTTTATATATAACATATAAATATTGAAAGTTCAGCATACCAACAATT
Source organism: Lycorma delicatula (assembly GCF_047948215.1). NCBI lineage: Eukaryota > Metazoa > Arthropoda > Insecta > Hemiptera > Fulgoridae > Lycorma > Lycorma delicatula. Next base: position 198,608,492 of record NC_134457.1, on the reverse strand, counting down.
ATAAAATGTTTAAATATATTCTAACGCTTTCGGACTTTCATCCATCCTCAGGAATATCCGTATAGTTAAGTATAAAAATTATATAACTATTCAGTTAAAATAACAGAATAAAATGAAATAATAAAATATAATAAACCAAAATTTTATATACATAACCATTGATTGTCATTGTATTAAAACTATAGTGAGTTGTACATTAAAGTAAAAGCATGTTCTGTCAGTAAAAGAATCTCAGTTGTTATGGTAATTTGAAATGAAAACAGTTTGGCAAATCTAATAAATAAAATATATATAAAAGAAAAATAAAAGTAACAAATTGAATGTAATATAAATTATGGAAAATTTAATAAAATATTTAAATCATTTGAATTGAAAACAGCATATACTTGGATAACTAATAACAAAATAATAAATTATATAAATAACAAAGATCCTTCTAAAACAAAACAACCTAAGAACAAATATAATCTAGACAAACAAGGAGTATATAGCTTAAAGTGCGAAAACTGATTTAAAATATATTGGCATGATTAACAGATAATTTTCAGTTAGAATCAAAGAACATATTGACTGTATAAAGAAAATAAAGACCGTTCTAATTTCGTCAAACATATTTTGGAATACAAACATAATTATAATCCAAACAATTTTATTGATCTCTATAATACACTGATTTTTATAAAAGTAATATCTTAGGCATCAAACCAGTCAAATGACTGAAGACAAAAAAAAAAAATCTTAGAGAAATTTCACATTTATTTAAACAATAACAGATTGATGCTCGAGCAAACTAAATTCGATAAACAGTTTACTATTTAAAAAAATTATAAACAATAATTAATGATTATTAGGTCGGCCAAACTGTCTTCATTTCAAATTACTATAACAATTGAGATTCTTCTACTGACAGTACATGTTTTTACTTTAACGTACAACTTACTATACTTTTAATATAATGACAATCAATTGTTATGTATATAAAATTTTGGATTTATTTTTGTTTACATTTTATTCTGTTTTATACTATTTTAAGTGAATAGTTGTAAAATTTTTATACTTAATTATATGGATATTCCTGAGGATGGATGAAAATCCGAAAGTGTTGTAATATATTTAAACATTTTATACTCGTAATTGTTGGTAAGCTGAACTTCCATTATTTATAGATTTTCTTTTTGTTTTGTAAAGTTACTCTGGTGTTCCATATATAAGAGTTTTACATCAAATTAAGCAGAGAAGTTTTTAAAAGAGAAATCACATTATCGACAAAAATAAGAGATCTCTTTTTTGTCACCTTTGTCACTGTTTAGTGTTGGATTTAGTACTTTTTTGGAATTTCACAACCAAATTTTTCAGCTCTTTTTCACGAATCATTATACTTTAGCGTATTTTTTTATTGTACATAATGTGTATATTTAAGGTTAATTAGACGATGTTAGCGTGCATAGGTTATGTTTGGTTAGATTATATTGATATAATCCTCCTCATCTGACTCAACTCAAATGAGGAGGCGAGGCTCTCCGAAAATAACATGCGGACCATCCAGCAGAACACAGAAGACCAGCGAAAATCTCAAGAAGTGAGGTGCAGGATACCAGACTGGAGAGCGAAAGGAGGACAGACAGCCCTCTGCAGAGCTGGCGTTCGTTAGTGCTTTGATGGAGGGCGACAGTGATGATGCACAGGGACTCTCTGAACACACTGAGCTCGAAGGCACCTCCTGGGGCAGACTAATCCTTAAATGAGGTTTCCGGCCTCGGAGAGGGAGCTGGTGATGTGGAGGTTTAGTCGGTAGGGCGCAGGTTACATACGCCGTAACATTTGCGGAACTTGTTACCGAGCCCGACACCTTGTCCGTAAGTGGGATTACTCTCCTAACCAGAGGAAAAAAAAGACTATATTATATACGTACGATTTGTGTACGGTTCCGTTTACTGATGAATCGTACGTATGAAAACATAACTTACTCTCGCTTCGCTCGCTAACCACGTATTTTTTCTTTTTCCTGTTTAGCCTCCGGTAATTACCGTTCAAATAATACTTCAGAGGATGAATGAGGATGATATGTTGAATGAGTGTAAATGAAGTGTAGTCTTGTACAGTCTCAGTTTGACCATTCCTGAGATGTGTGGTTAAGTGAAACCCAACAACCAAAGAACACCGGTATCCACGATCTAGTATTCAAATCCGAGTAAAAATAATTGACTTTAGTACGTGAACGCTGGAACTCCTGACTTCCAAATCAGCTGATTTGGGAAGACGCGTTCATCACTAGACCAACCCGGTGGGTTTCGCTAATCACGTTTAATTAATATTAAATATACAAATTGTTATTTAATATATTAAATATACAAATTTAATTTAATATATTAAATATACAAATTGTTATTGTTGTTATGTTTGGCTTTATTTTTACAAAATAATATGTTAAATTACAATGATTCGTAAAAAAAGGTGAAAAAGTTTGGTTGTGAAATCCAAAAAAATACCGTGGATTGTCGTTATGTTAAAATAAATGTATGTATATGGATTGAAATAATATTTGTGTGTGTATATATATATATATATGTGTGTGTGTGTGTGTGTGTGTGTGTGTGTGTGTGTGTGTGTATGTGTGTGTGTGTTATTTTGATATTCATAGTTTCACTAGAAAATTCAAGATTAAACAAAAAAATTTAGGTTAATTATTAAGTAAGAAATAATACATATTTTCACGTATTCCGGAGAATATTCTTTCATGTTCTTTAGCTAGCTTTTTATAAGTTGACTGCAATATTTGTGACGTTTTTAAGGTACAGATTTCTTGCCTTTGGTATTTCTTCAAATGGCATTATATACGGGGGAGCGTTTTTGTAAGCTTATTTGTTTTTTTAAATTATAATCAATCCAAAAAATATAAATTTAAAAAGAAAAAAGAAAATTCTGGTATACTGAATTAAACCCAAACTAAAACAAAAATGTACTCTTAAAATTTTTCTCTTACAATTACGACATCCTTATAACCAGCCCAAAATTAAAGGTTAGAAATTATTGGTAGTTGTTTTTAATTTTGCATCGATTTCAAAAAGAGTAAATTAAAAATTAAAATAAAAAAGAATGTTTACTTTTCTAAGACAGTTTTTTAACTTTTTCATTATAAATCTCAAAATGTTTCTTTGGATAAGTTTCCAGAGAAACTTTTATTAATAATAAATGAATTATAATTTAAATACTTTTAAATTGTCTAATCCTATTCCTTTATTGTATAAATATTTAAATTTAAGTTAATCGTATTACTTTTCCGTCTAGCGAAGGGAAAATATTGTAATCGGTCCAGTTTGAGCATATGCGGTTTTCACCGGATCTTAAGGTTTTGAAACCTAAGGAACCAAAAAAACCGGATGGAAATTTTCCGGATGTTCGTATGTACACGCGCGCGCCTGTGTGTTCGGTGTCGCACTCTAAATCACATTATATCACCAGAACTACCGGACCGATTTTGACCAAACATTTTCAGAGTACTTCTATATATGAGGCATTGATGATGCCATTAAATTTGCAACTTAAAAGGTCAACGGGGTGAGGCTGTGTAGTAAGGTCACTCTCAGTATCTAGAGACTTCGCCTAATTAAGGTCTTATTTTACTTAAGCACACTTTTTAACTTAAAAAATAATATTTGCAAAATCACATTATCACCCCAAAAAATTCTCTAAACTAGTGGTTAAGTGGGTATACTGCGTCAGTAGTACCTACCTCCTGTCACCACAAGGAGCGCTAGCGTAGATCAGACGTGCTAATTTAAGTTGTGTATGTATGCGTGTGTAAGCCGCGTGACGGGAAAGTCCCACAACTGTACTGTCAGCTTTTTTTGTTAATATTTTCGTAATTCACGCTAATTGTTTTTTTTTTTTTTTTTTTTTTTTTTATTGTTATATACTCGTAGATATAATAAACTCATATTTTTATTCTGGAACAAAATTATACAAAAAGAACATTCCAGATTACTTTTTTTAAATATTTTTATTTGATATGCTATAAGTTTCAAAAGATTTTTTTGGTTTTTTTGGAGGGAGAAAAAAAGACGAGAAGAAAATTAATAATTTAATTTTCTTTAAATTATTACGTACACAGTATTACTTCTGTGATTAAGGTAAGTCGTTTAATAAATGAAGTTTGATGGTGCCTTTCTTAAGATAAAAGGGTACAAACAAATGTAATTCACAATCACATTACCCTTCTTCCGATGTAGTCGGGTATTAATACTAAAACAGTCTATTTATTAATAAAAATGGATAACATCATTCATATATTATTAAAATTTTATTCGGTTATAACCGAATTCTTTAAAACCGAGATTATCTGAAAAAAAAATGTCATACGGTGTACATCAACATCCATCATTCTTTTTATCTTATTTCTAATAATATATCTTCTAAAAATGTAAAATCATATTATCGAGTAATTCAGATAGGTTATAAGTATGAATAATCACAAGTAAAGGATATTATTAATACAGATTTATTAATAAAATATAATAATACCTTTAATAATGGTCCAGATAATACTGATATATTTTGAACTGTACAATCTAACAAAGAAACAGACGCAGATGGGGGTAAACCTCTTAGTCGTTCCGCTACCGTATCAAGAGCTGACCTATCTCCTGTACAACGCAGTGTGTGAGGCAGGTCACAGGAACAAGACACAGGACCTGTTTCAGGACATTTCCATTCTACACCGGCTTCTACTATAACCCCGGAAAGAAGTGCCGCCACCCACCCCCGCCACCACCACATCCTGAAACATAAATAAAAGAATTAAAACTAAATAGTACTGTACGTATAATAAACTATTGCAACTTAAACACACGCGCGCGCGGGCATAAATAAAGAATAATGAAAATAGCCTAATTCAATGCGTTTCACAGGCCAAATACAATTCAAATTTAATGATTTTATAAGCATATTTACTGAATGTGTCGTAAAATTCCTTCCCAACTTTAGATGACTATACCCTTCATTAAATTCCTTTGATTATTCCTCTGTCTATTCCTAATATAAATTTGGGTTCGGAAACGCTTTGTTTAGTTAGGTCTAACGAAGATTTGTACCCTGATATCTGATCCTGCAGTAAAATGAAAGTATACTGAAGTTCTTGGAATCATCAACTGCTTGACAATTGATTTACGGATATGTTTTTTACCTAAACATAAAATACAAACCGGAAATCAAAATTTACTCTCCGGTTTATTCTGATAAAATAGTAGAAAATTCCATAAATTGGAGCATAAAATATGCTTTTTTAGGCCTTGCATAAATTTAAAAGCCGTGTATTTATAATTAATAAATTTAAAACAAAATTTCTGGAGAAGTTAGCGTGGAAAAATTGAGTAAACAGAATTAACTGCAAACAAATTGATATTTAAGAAATTCGATTTATATTTAAAACAAAATAGACTAACTTGGCTGAAAACTCTTATAATTTTAAAGTAAACAAAACAAAAAAAATCTTCTTCACATTAGAGAAAAATTGTTGAAACAATATAAAGTATTCGCACTCTGTTATTTATCTACAGTTTAAAATAATTATTTTTGTTTACAGGTTGGTTAAATTAAGACTAAACAGATATCTGTAAAGAAAACTGTTAATTTTATTTTATATATATATATATATATATATATATATATATATATAAAGCTAGCAATCCCGTCGCGGCTTCGCCCCCGCTATATCGTTACGTATGATTAACTGTGTGTCGACCAATATTTTGTTGTTTTGCTCAAACATGAGCCAAATCGGAGCGTAAATACAATTTTTCGAAATATCTCGATCCCAGCGTCACCTAGCGGATCCAAACTAATTCAGAAACCTTCGGGGGCGTGCGCACAACAACTCACAAACTTTTAATAAGATCTTATCTTAGTTATGCAAGTATGTTAAATACGTTTTTTTTTTTTTTACACTATTCACTAATGCACTTTTTCACAGAACGTTTTCTGACCACTTAAAAAACAGTGTCAGTACTTAGATACTTTTGCCTGCGAGATCTTCAGGTTTTTTCTTTTTGCTTAGGTACTTTTGTGCTTACGAGATCTTCCGGACGAATTTAAAAAATGTAAAATTTTATAATATGTGTCTTGTCCGCACGGGTAATATTCTATCTTCTATATATATAAAGATTAACAGTTTTTTATCAAATACCAAGTAATGTGATATTAAAAATCGTATTTTATTAATAACATTATAAATAGAAAACATTAAGACGATAAAAAGTTCTATTTTCAATTAGAAGTAAAATAAAGCTAATCGTTTTAAAACAAAATTAATAGGCGTTTACAGTTATACGTAATGGTGATTTCAGAATAAATCTATCCACCGTAAAAAAAATGTTAACTTGTTAATATAACAAGGAAATAAAGGAAGAAAGAAATTATTCTGATAAAAAATTAAGCAGTTTTCTATAATACTGCAAGCTAAATTAATAAAACAAGCTAAATTAATACCACAATAGAGATGGCTAAGTTTTTGTTTATAGTCTTGATTTTAAAAGCTTTTATTGGTAAGCAAATTATCGACTTCATAATCGTTTATAAAATAGTTTCAATTTTCTTAAAATATGAATAAGTGCTGTGTAATTTAGAGGCCCAAACGGAAGACTACAGAGAGAAGAGAGAACTAGTAAATAATTGTAATAAATAGGACCGTAAAAAAGAGGAAATTAATTGATAAAGTGCTTGATTAAAGAGAAAAAAAGATTGATAATAATCCTAGAGCAGATTTTATATTACAATTTGAATTTTACTGAACAATATATATATATATATATATTATATATTTATATAAATAAGATTTAAATTTGCATTATTTATTTATATATATACTAGCTCTACTCGCCACGCTTCGCTGTGGCACATTGTGGTTGCATGGATGAGAAATGAGAAACAAAACAAAGCATATGTTTCATAGAAGTTTAATTTTGCAATACTTGTGGATATACAAAATTTTTTGTTTTTCCTCTGTCTGCGTAGATATAAAGGCTAACTGGTTTGCCGACTCGGGAACACTCAACATTGCCCATGTGAGAAGCAATCCGCATCTAAATCTAAACCACACAATTCTAAAGATTGACCTTGAGCTTTATTGATTGTGATTGCAAATGCCAATCGAATTGGGAATTGCAATTTTTTAAATTAAAATGGTGTATCGGTCGGGATTATGGGTATTCGAGGAATCTTCACCTTTGAAAGGCCCCGTTAAAATCGTTGCTTCCACTACGTTATTCATCAATTTCTTAACTGCAAGTCGCGTGCCGTTGCAGAGTTTTGGCTGATTAATATTCCGCAACAAGATAATTGTCATTTTTTGATCGAGCCGTTGCTAGAATCAATCTAATGAGGAATGTTTTCCCAGTTCCTCCTGGCGCATCCAAGAAGAAGGTCCCCCTAACTCTGTCATTTATCAATTGCATTATGCGATCATAAATGCCTTTCTGTTCACGCGTTAATTTGGGAATGTTTGATTGGACATTTGACTGAAGATCACCAATGTTGTAACTCTGTTCACGGCGCAAATCCACTTCAAATGAAGCAATCGCAGCTCGGGTGGGTGCTGGCATTCCCAATTGACTAAGAACTTTATTTGCAATAGCTAAGCACTTGATAAATATCTTCAATATTTATCAATGCTTCGTTGTAAATGCCTTTTGTAAATTCCATGGTCATATTGGTATTTTCTAGGCGTACTCTATGCAAAATATCATCAGCCATATGCGATCGATATCTTTCCCATAACTCTGTGGGAGATGAAGGGAAGCAAGCGGTCAATATAACTGCGAATAATGCGCGAATTTGGTTTGGATATGCAGTGTTGCACGCGTCATTAATACATATATCCCACTGTTGGTCGTTTTCTAATAAATTCAGAGCTTGGTGAAAGGCGCAGCTCAATCACGACACGATCACACAAAAGTACCTCGATTAAAGTGAATATTTAATTCAGATTGTATAATAATCTGAAGGATACGTTTTTTTTGTTTTTTTTTTTTTGTTAATAAACAATGTAATTGGGAACAGGTATTGTTTCACATGTGACTGCGGTTGTCGTTAGTTAGTATGGCGAGTGTTCCCCTCGCTTCCGACACGGCAGATGGCGCGGTCACTGGTACACAGCTGACCGTTAAAAAAACTGTTATCTCACGGTTGTGGGTATGTGACTGATGCGAAAAATAGATAAAAACAATCTTTGATGCGGGTTATATATCGTGTTAAAATTTGAGCTCAATGGGTGCAGAACATTTCGAGCTTTTGAAGCGTACACAAACGAACTTAACATTTTTATATATAAAGATTTGTGAGCTGCGAAAAAATCCCTTAAGTCGTGCGAAAAAACACATCATTTTAACTGCTTACAAAAGCAGAGTAATGCTTACAAATTACAGAATAATCAAACGGCGTTGATTTCAGATCTTAATCAACTGCTAACGTAAGTAGAAGTTGTGCTGCTTCAGTGTACAACGTGATTCTCGAGTATGAATCTACTAATGAATTACGGTCTCCAAAGGAAACAAAACCCCGCAGGTCAATTGAGAAAAAGGTGAGATTTTGATAAAAACGCTATTCGTAAAATAATTACAAGAATTTGAATTATTTAGAAATAGTTTAGCGGTGTATTATGGCCTTAGAAAGAGAATTCGGTTATTGTCTTCGACAACGCTGCTTATCATTAAACGAAAAGAATTCCAGCCGTGTTTAGAAAAACAATGATATCAAAATGTGGCTTAGTTCAAAAGGAATAATTTTTGAAGAGGTTTAAGTTAATGTTCAATCAATGCAAAGGGTTTCTCGTATTAAAAGTAATTATAGTCCGTATAAAATTGGTTTGACACACAACGCCATATTGGTAAGTCGTGTTTTTATTCGGCTCCTAACGAATATGTTTGCCGGCCTCCGTGGCGCGAGTGGTAACGTCTCGGACTTTAATCCGGTGGTTCCGAGTTGGAATCCCGGTCAGGCATGGCATTTTCATACGCTATAAATCATTCATATCATCATCTGAAGCAATGCATAACAGGGGTTTCGGAGGTTAGAAAAAACAAAAAAAACGAATACTTAGTTGTGTGGTTTCAGTGTTATTATTTGTGAATTTTGTTCTTTGCTTTTACATAGAAAAGAACGCTAAATGACCAAAAAACGATTGTTTGGTCTTATATATGTAAAAAAATAACCTGACAAAGGATTTTTTGGTCATTATGTAGGGATATTATTTTCTGTGTATTTGGTTATTTCGACTTTTTTTGTTTTCATAGTTTTAAGTCTATCTGGGCTATAAGAAAGTTGGGTGTTTTAATTTATTTACTGTAAGTCATCCTTCTTGGTGGCTTTTCTTTTTGTTTTGGTGTGTTTTTTGTTTTTTTTTTAATAAAATACAGATGTTTTAGTTGTTAAAAATAATTCAAAGAAATTTGTTACTTAATCAGTTGTGATTTTGTTTACATTGGCAACGGCCATACAGGCTCTTTGTGATTGGTCGTTGTGTTTGACAGCAGCCATCTTGCATTGATCTGATTGGTTTTCCTTTGTTTACATTTCCATCTGATTTATTAGCTTCTTATTTATTAAAAAACTGTACAAATTAAAAATAGATAGATAGATTTATTAAAAATAGATGAAAACAATCTTTGATGCGGACTATATATCGTGCTAAAATTTTTTTTTATCATGTTTTTTTTTTTTAAATAAAAAACAGATGTTTTAGCTGTTAAATATAATTCAAAGAAATTTGGTCGTTTTGTTTGACAGCGGCCATCTTGGATTGATCTGATTGGGTTTCCTTTGTTTACATTTCCAAATTAAAAATAGATAGATAGATTTATTAAAAATAGATGAAAACAATCTTTGATGGGGGTTATATATCGTGCTAAAATTTGACCTCAATCGGTGCAGAACATTTTGAGTTTTTGAAGCCGTACACAAACGAACTTAACATTTTTATATATAGATAGATATACTGATATAAATGAGATTTAAATTTTAAATATGCATTATTTATTTACACTCACAATGGGAGAAAAATATAAGTAGTCTAAGCTTGATCTACATTAGTGCTCAAAGATTTTTATTTACAACTTACATCTTCCAGAATAAATAATAAATATATTGCAATGTTTTAAAAAATTAATTTCCATGTTGAAAGAATTATATTTTTTCAAGTAATTTGTCTTTTCAAAATTTACTAAAATTAATAAATACGATAAAATGAAATTTAAAATTAAAACCAATTTGGATCGATTTACCTTCTAATAAAAAAAACCTGAATGTTCATGTTTTTGCTGGTACCGATGCTCATTAAAATTCAAGAGCCTCTGGATGAATCTGAATGAGTTTTAGACGTTTATTTTATGGAAATTTTCTGATAGTTTTAAATGTAAATCGATACAAAAAAACTCCATTATTGACTGAGCAATAGAGCTTAAAAAGTGGGCATGTTATATTCTAAACTGTCATTTTTCGTGTATTAATATTTTGAGTTGCTGAGAATTCATATTTTGTAAAAGATAAATTCCCTTTTGATATATCTTTCATTTTAGTTTACATGATAGGATGTGTTTAGCAAAAAATATCAAGCTAATAGAAATTAAAGCAAACAGAATCGTGCGAAAACTTTCACAGAAACCTTTATGAAATGACAAACGGAGTTCTTCTGTCATCTTAAGTGGGTAGTTTCTTTGTCGACTTTTCGAAGAAAAGTACGGTATTGTCGGTGTGAGTGGAGGAGTTTAAAATAAATTCTCTTTATGTTTTGAAGTACGAGAAGTAGAAAATTGCCATTCACTTAGGTGGGGGTTTCCTTATATATTTATAAGCCTATGTATTAAACTTTGTGGCTCGAATATCTCCAAAACTACTTGATCAATTTCGTAAAAATCTGTATATGCTTAAATAATGAATCTGAAGTTGTGCATGTGAAAATTTGATAAGGATTGGTTGAGTTATTCTTGAGTTATGCTCAATTTAATGTCGAACAAATTTGAGCGAGACAGATTATAAGTATGGTTCGTTATGATGCTGAAAATTGGAACGTTGACGTTTCTTAATCTGTGGTACTATTGTTAAAAATATTAAACCAAATTTAAAAAAAAAAATATTAAAACCAAATTAAATTAAAGTTAGTCTTCTTGCGCAGAACTGCGTAAGATTTTTTTTTTCTTCTTTAATTTATACGCTGTGAATGAATTTAAGAAAGATCTTTCAGGGGATATGAGTTAAAATGAATACAATTTTAAAGATTTTTCATAAGAATTTTTTTTTTTTTTTACTTAAATAATAAAGAAATGTAGTGCTGGAGGATAGACAAGCTTATAAATAACAAAGCGGTCGGAGTTATTTTATAGCTTTTGTCACAAAAGAAATGTTAAAGAATCTTCTGGAAGCGTATCTCATTGAATGTTATGATTTTCTTAAAAGCATAGTAATCTAGAAATGAATAGTTTTTTTTTAGATATCTTTTACACGAGAAGGTATATTGCGGTAACTGGAGATTACTCCATACCCAAGTAACAAAAAAATTGGCCGATACTTTGCTTCTATTTCTCGTGCTAAAAATCTGAAAAATCGTAAATTACATTAATCATTCAAACCAGTCTGAGCTAATAATTCAAGCTGAAACTTTTTTTCCTGTTTAGCCTCCGGGAATCACCTTCAGGTGTTACTTCAGAGGATGAATCAGGGTGATATATATGAGTGTAAGTGAAGTGTAGTCTTGAACAGTCTCAGGTCGACAATTCCCAAGATGTGTGGTTAATTGAAACCCAACCACCAAAGAACAGCGGTATCCACGATCTAGTATTCAAATCCGTTCAAAAGTAACTGTCTTTTCTAGGATTTGAACGTTAGAACTCTTGACTTCGAAATCAGCTGATTTGGGAAGACGCGTGGGTGGGTTCAATCTGAAACCTGCGGCTGAAGAAGCAAAATATCCATCATAATCCAATTCCTTAGATAAATTTAGGTAATTATGTTTACAATTTAAAACTGACTCTGTATTATAATAATATTATCTTTAGTTAGCTATCAAATACATAACATTATGAAATTTTTATATACGAGTACATATACATTTTTATTTACACACACATATATATATGCAGAAGAAGAACTGTACAAAAGAAAGAGTGTGTGTGTGTGTGTGTGTGTGCGCGCGCGCGCGCGTAAATATTTTTTTCTTATATTTGAAACATTTATAAAATTAAAAGTTGATGTATAAATAGTTAAAAACTAAGAAACAAATCAAATGACGAAGGACCTAATACTGCGTCTGATTTGTGGATAGAAAACAATAGGGGAGGTTAATGAAGTATCTTCATAATATAGTCAGTCAGTCGATCATTATATATGTGCATTTTTTAAGTATAAAGAAACAATAGGGTTTTATGCAAACAAGCTTGCTCATCCAGTTCAGTTTAGGTGGCCCATGCATTATGCAAGCATTATAGGCAGTATATATAAAAGCACTAATTATTATTTCGAACAAATGTTTACATATTATATTATTCTTTCTGTAATTTCTATTATATTATTATTTTAAGAGAAAAAAACTAACGTTAATAATTTAAAAATCTTATTTGAAGCTTCGTAAAACTTATATATTTTTCAATAGCTCTATATAACGTAACATATGAACGTGTTAGTCAATAACTTGAATAAATATGTAGGATAAAATGTAAATCATAAATAAATTAATGCATGTAAGGGAAGGAAGAATTAGCAAAAGAAGAGCTTAACATGTAGTTAAGCCACGATCATAACAGAAAATTGGAAAGGTGAAATAAAATGAGAATTAGACTAGTAATGAATAAGGAAGTAGTTAATAAGAAGAAATTGTTACGATGCAGTAAAATGGAGTCGCACTTAAATGCTTAGTGTTACGTTTAGAGTCTAGTTTTATGTAAATATGAAACAACGAGACTTAAGAAAAAGAGAAAAAAAAGGCCAGAGAAATTTTAAATGTGAGATGGAGGAGATTTAGAGAAGATTAAAAGGACAGAGTGAAAAATGAAGAAGTAAAGAGGAGAGCAAATGAGAATGTAAGCATAATCAGAACGATTCAGAATAGGAAAGCTAGGTTGGAACATGTCTAGGCAGGAGGACATATTATTGGCAGAAATTAAAACTATGCTAGAAAGAGCACTTAAGAGAGAGACAATTTAAAGGAAGTGGGAGCTATTAAGGACTCAAACGATTAGCTGGAAATACAGGTGTCCCATATAAAACGCAACCCAACCTTATATTGGTAGGTATTGAAATAATAAAAAGGCATGTGTAAATGTAAATATAATTTTTATTATTACCATCCATTACCTTACATTTAGAGTAAATGTTGGAAGTGGCCGCCATCTTCTTGAATACAAGCTTCAATTCTTTTTACAGCGTTTCTTGCAACTTTTTTCAAAGTTTGTGGCTGGATATTTAATACAGCTTGTTCAATATTGACTTTCAATTGTTCGTGGTTTGTTGCTGTAGGCTTTTTCTTTGAGGTAACCCCGTAGAAAAAAATCCGCCGCAGTCAAATCTGGAGATCTTGGTGGCCACAAGCCTCGACCGATAACACGATTACCAAAGAATTCCGAACGGAATTCAACTTCGGATTTCAACGAAATGCGAAGTTGAACCTGAGTAGTGCGATGTCGCACCGTCATGTTGAAGCCAGCAGTGTCACTTCCTCTTCCAAGAGTGCAATGAACTGAAATAAAATATCCTGATATCGTTCTGCATTAATGGTGTACTCGAAAAAAATAGAACCGATTATTTTCTTCCACGATATCGCGCACCACACGCCCAACTTCTGCGGGTGTAATTGTTTTTCGTGATAAATGTGGGGATTTTTAGCACTCCAAATTTTACTGTTTTGGCTGTTTACGTAGCCATCCAAATGAAACCGTGCTTCATCTGTGAAACATAACGAATCCATAACATTAATTCCCTCGCGCATAAATCGACGGAACCGTTGACAATATTGTAGCCGTTTTTCTTTGTCGGGATCAAAAAGTTGATGAACCGTTTGAATGCGATCAGGTCGTGATTGTAATTGTTTGGTCGCCCGATGAACAGTTGATTTAGACAAATTAATTTCAGCAGACAAACGTCTGATCGATTTATTTGGCGAGGCGAGTAATCGGTCTTTGATTTCAGTGACTGTATCTGTATTCAACACTGACGCAGATCTTTTGTGTTCCTTGTTATTAACAGAACCGGTCTCTCTAAATTTTGCGACTAACCTTAATACTGATGTTTTGTTAGGAGCTGGTTTATCTGGGTACTTATGGCGAAACAAATCTTGCACTCCAACCACTGATTTCGTACTGAAGTACGACTCAACAATGAAAACACGTTCATCTAGCGAAAACGCCATCTTGTCTCTAGCAATATACTGAACGTTATGATTGCATTGTTGTTACTATCGGTAGTGTTCTACTGCGTCGCCGCGATGTTGAGATGTTGGACGAGTCCATTTCAGTAACGAGTAGGGGAGTAAGCTTGACTTTTGAAATTTCATGGATGAGTGATTTATGGGTTGCGTTTTATATGGGACAACCTGTAGAAGACAATCGAAAATGAAATGGGGCGAGGACCTGCCTTAGGGCAGATAACCTTATGATGATAATGAAGAAAAAACACAAACAGATAACAATTATTATGAAATTTTGAACAGCGTTTATTACGTTAATAAAAATTACGTAAAAATGAATGCAGGAAAAATTGATAACGGTTACTTTACTCAGCGTAAAATTATTTTGTGAATCAATATTTTGCGCTACATCTTAGCAGAAATCAAATTATCATAAATATCAATACAAATAAAAAAATGTATCTGAAAATTCTGTAGACATGACGCCCAGAAATTGTTACCATTTTGAAAGAATCATACTAAAAAAAAAGCCTAAATAGCTTGTAACAGATATTTAGATGGTTGGAAGGGGGGAAAATGGAACAACAGGTTTATTTTAAAATAATTCAAAAACTATTCGTTAAAGCAAAACATCCTAATCTTAATAAGTTCTCTTACTTTTTTAATTCCTAATATGTTAAATGATAAAAGTAATATTAATTTTTAGTTAGCTGTGATGTTGTAAATTAACGTTTTAAAAAATAATAAATTGCATTTTACACCAATTTCAAATATATCGACTTACATTGATGATGTCTATTAGTTGCTTAAGTAGCAAACGAGGCGAAACTTATTTTTGTAAAACAATTGTCACACAGTTATTTTTTAAGAAAGTAAAGAGATTAAATTGTTTAATAAAAAGGTATATCTGAAATCGACAGGTAATGTCGACCATATATTCTATATTGCCTCCATTAAAATATAATTACAAGAGTCATTAATTATATCTTTATTATCATAATAATAGAATAAAATAAATTCTAATAAAATTTATGTCTTGTTTACCTAACTAAAATTGTTTCAGTTACGTGAAAATACACGAATTAAAATCGTTTGAACTCTAAATATTTGTTAAGTAATGTTATCTATTTACACGAAATAAAAAACAGAATTTCTTGTTTTATAAATTCTTTATACTGTTAAAAATAAAGATATTACAATAACACTCGCTGTTAAGTCGCATAACTTATTTATTTAAATTAGCTACAGTATAACTAGAGGGGAACTAAGTGATTTTTAACTACAGAGATAGCCGTATTCTTTTTTTCAGTCGAAGGAGATCGCCTTCTTTAAAAATCCGGTTATGAACTACTTACCTGCCTCTCCGATGTAACGAGAGTAAAATGCAAAACAGTTTATCTATATTCTACCTCTATTATATATCCACTAATTAAATAGTATCCATAATTACCTACCTCCCTTGACAAATAATATCGCTAGCAATTACTGCTTGATGGTAGTCTTAACGTATTAAAGAATTTCTATCGGCAGTAAATCGATAGATAGCCTAAAAATTTACATTTTTTAATTAAGTTACATGTTTTATTCTTTCTAACCCATAAAAGAATAAAAAATTATTACATTTTTCGTTTAATTATTTATTGTCCGTTTCTTGTGGTTTGTTACTAGTATTATTGTAATTATCATTTATTTCAAAATATTTCAAACTAATGAGTAGTTGTACAGAATAAAATTATTTTATGCCACCCACAAATGAATACTGAAACAGGTTTACTCTTCTAATACCTTTTCTTTGTATTCAAGTAAAAACAAAAATACAGTAACTGTAAAAAAATTGATAATCTATTTAGAAAAAAAGATATTAAAACTAATATGTTGATTGTCGGTTAAAAAAAACAGAGGAAATGCATATTAATATAAGCTATAAACGATTTCCGTTCTAAGAGTTTAATTATTTATTTATTTATTCATGATGTCAACCACAGGCTGATTTCCAAGTACAATTATTCTCCTTGTTTCTAAGATAAAGAATGAATTTTTTAGTACTATAAAAATATTCCAACCCAAATCGGAATTTAATCCCAGGGTATTCTTCTAGATAAACAGCAAACTTGCAACTACCAATTTGACAAAGAGGTTGGCTAATATTAAGAAAAAAATATATATAAGAAAAACAATATTAAATCATTGGCACGGAGAAAAATAACTAAAAAGATTTCGGGAAATTGTATTTCTTACGTGTCAATTCGTTATTAATGGAATGTCTCAGGGACGAATTCAAGAGTCTTGGAAATTGAAGGGATTTAATGACAAAAAAGTAAGCGTTTACCCACAAAAATAGTAAATCAGTTCCCGCAGATCACCGACGTTACACAACGCAGATTGAAATCAGCAATAATTTATAAATGCTTAATCTCTATTACTTCTACAGCTATATTAGTTGATAATACTTTAAAAAAAGTATAAAATACTAAAATTGATAAATATTGTTTACTAACAAAAGCATTTATTCCCTAATGAAGGATATAATAATTAAAATTGCATAAACAAACATTACGCTTACATGAAAGAAAATTGTACCGACTAAATTATTAATGTATAAATTAAATCATCCATTGAGAATAATAAACAATCTGAAAGGCAGGAAGAATAATATTTTATAATTTTAATTTTCATATAACTGAATCAATGTGACCATAGCAAATAAATAAAATCTAATATTTAATTGTTAACCCATCGGGTTGGCCTAGTTAAATTCGTCAGCGCAAATCGGCTGATTTCGAAGATGACAGTTCTAAGGTTCAAATCCTAGTAAAGGCAGTTTTTTTATACAGATTTCAAAACTAGATCGTGGATACCGGTGTTCTTTGCTGATTGTGTTTCAGAAATTAACCACACACTCGGGAACCGTCGATTTGAGACTATACAAGAGTACATTTCATTTACATTCATACATATCATTCTCTAAAGTAATACCTTACGGTGGTTCCGGAGGCTAAACAGAAAAAAAATTTAATTGTTATTAATGATGTAAAAGAAATAAAAACTGAAAAATAAACTTATATATGTTAAACAAAATAAGAGAAAAATATAACATTCATTCACAATACACGCCGACTTTAAAAACTCAGTTGATGCTACCGAGCATTCTTTATTTTCTCTTTTCGCAAGAATAAATAAATGGTACCTTTTTTTTGGTAGATGATATTAAATCAGGATTAAAATATGATATTTATTACACATTAAGTTGCTTGAAAAATTGTTATTTACTCATATAAAAAATAAATAACAACTTTTTTAAAAAAACCTTACAAGGGAAATATATTTGTGTAACATAGAAAGTGCCTCTGCCTTTCAGAGACCCTAATTATTCCGTTGTTATTTCTTATAAGTTTTCCATTACAAAAAACGGTCTTCCCAGCGAGTTAAACTAAAAGATTATCTTTATAAAAAAACCCAATATTACTCAACCGATCAATTCTAAATAATACGTATAAATTTATTGTATACGTATAAAATATGATGTATAAGCCAACTCTTGACAGGATTCGAAACCAGAATCTTTCTTTCGGATGTTATTTTATAACTTATAATCTTTTTGATGTTTTCAATAAATTTTAATGTAACAATTACTTATCAAATATTTATATATACTTTCAAAAAAAAAAAAAAAAATTATATATATATAAATGTGTAGGTAAACAATTTTTACTTCCTTGTACGAAGTAAAAAAGTATTGTGATCACCAAAAATTTCGGTTTTCAGATTTCAACGGAATATCTATTTTGACCATTCCTGAATCCATTTTCACTAGTTTCAACGTGATTTCTGTACGAACGTACATATTTATCTCGCATTAATTCAAAAACTAGGATGTTGAAATTTTGGATTTAGGATTTAGGACATCTAATTGTGCACCTCCATTTTTGACTGTAATCGACTGGACCAAAAGTGTCCAAAAAAATCCAAAATCTAAAAACTTTGGATTTTGGACTCTCTTACTGCAGTAATAAGCCCTCATTGAGACCTTTTCAACGATATATCCTAACTAGAACTATTGTTATTGATTCCAGAGTTATAGCCAAATAAAATTTTAATTAATGAGGTATTTGGATATTACAACCACATTAGTTCGAATCCGACTTCTTCTCCTTTTTTTAACTCTTTTTTTAATTTAAATGTATTATTCATTAATAATTATTAACCTCGATTGTAAAAAAAAATTACAATAAATATAATTCAGTAATAACAATAAAAAAATATATGAAAAAAATATCAGAAGTTATTAATGAAATAAAATTTTATGTTACTTTCATTTAAAAAAATGTGTATATGTAATTTAATAGGCGTACAAGGAAGTCATGTAGCGTTCTCATCAGATTTTTTATTTTAATATTAGAAAAGAATATATGTTGGTATATCGATCCAAGAGGTTTAACAATCTTAAAACAATGCAAAAAATACAATGATTTCCCGATAACCTATCCTTTATTTAATTTTTAGATTTTGTATTAAGTAATACTGTTCCTTCTAGAATTATTTTCAACAAATCTAAAAATATTAATATTTAATTTCAGACAACTACGTGAAATCAGAAAAAATGTTAATGAATTAAAATCCTTTAAAAGAAAACGCAATGCTTTTAATAAATAAAAAATTATAACAATTTAATCCCATTATAAACATCCGATAGATGGTGTAATTTGCATTTTTATTTCAAGCTATAGAGAGTTATTCTTTCGTTACAGAGGTTCTGTATTTGAGGTTCAACAAGAAGACGATCGTCGAATCAGAATTAAGACATTTTTAAAAGCGTGCGTATACGTGATTGAAATCAAATGATTAGCTAATCAGTGAAGGAAATCTTAAGTAGAGTAACTTTTTTAAACAGATCATCCATTTTTACAACGGTATTGCTTTTAGTAAATAAGAAGAACCTAATAGTTATATGTAAGTTTCCGATTGATTACTTGAGCTAATAATAAATAAAGAATTTTTAAACCTGTTTTAATTAATCAAGATTATTATTTTTTACCTAAACTTAATCTTGAAACCACACTGACCGAAAATCTTGTCGGGTAATATTGCTAGTCAGATTTCGATGGATATATTTATAACTCGGTAGTCTAATTTTGTCTTTACCAGTGTACTAAAATTATAAGATAATACTTCTTCATTATTATTAGATATTTTTCATGTCTTTCGCATAATTTTTCCATCTTAAATAAGATATAATATTTTGAAATTCTTTCTAAAATCAGAAAGCGTTTTCAGAATACAATAAAATGAGCTATCAGATGATTGTTTGTCGTCTGTAAATAAGATTCATGTTGACCGATATTTGATAAATAAAATATTTTACTATTTTTATAGGTATATGCTTACAAATGTGCTGTCTTTGAAGAAAAAAATAAATAAAAGAATAACACATTGAAATGCTTGAAAAATTGTTATTTATTCATAAAAAAAAATAAATAAAAAAACAAACTTGTTTAAAAAACCTTGCAACAGAAATATATTCGTGTAACATAGCACAGTGCCTCTGCCTACGAGAGAGCCTAATATATGCTTCCGTTGCTATTTCAAATAAATTATCGATCCATTCCAATAAAAAGTCTTTCAGCAAGTTGTCTTAAATGAAAAGATCTTTTTTTTTAACAAAAACAATATTACTCAATCGATCAATTCTAAATAACACTAAATTAATAAATATTAATTCCTGCATGCTCGTAAAACGTGGACAAATATATATAATTAAAATATTTAAATTAAATTGTACCACGTCGTTATTTTATATTATATCTATTTTATTTATTCATGTAATCACATTTTTTGCTTCAATACTATTTCAAATATGTATTATATTCTTTTACAGTTCGCTAATTGTGTGATAACGAATTATTTTTGTCAGTAATGTAGTTTAATTATGTCGAAAATACAAATTAAATTATAATTTCAAACGAATAAATGATTAAACTAATAAAAAAATTGCATCTTTATTTATTTTCTGTATTAAAATCAGTTGCAGCCCAATTTCAGTTATTTATCGATAGATAAATTTTGTAGTAATTAAAAAAAAATACTAAACCTTACCGGGATTTGAACCTTCCAAATGAAAGGTACTGATATAATCACTATACCTCGGAGTCCACGGAGGTTTCTATCTGTCTTTCATTCCAACCGTCTTTAATATAATCATCAAATGATTTTGATCTCATATTAAAAGTATCCTAGCTAAAAATATACAAGAATTGGAATATTAATTTTTGTTTTATTGTTTCCGCAGGTAGAACAGTTGTATTTACTGTGAAAAAAAAAATTTCATACACTCGTATTTCCGCAAATCCATAAATTTAAAAAAATATTATAAACAAAAAAGATTCTTACAAAATCTTTTATTTGGCCAACGAATTTTATGCAGATCTAAAAAAACTGAATTTAATAATATAATACTTATTTTAAAGAACCTATCGATGTTGTATCGCATTTGAAAAACTAAGAAGTTAAAATTTCACTTTTTATGTAATAAAATTTCCATGTTATATTAAAAATTAGTGTATAGAATGGGAAAAAATAACATTTAAAGAGGATCGTCTTAGTTTTTATTATTGTTATTTTAATATAACTATTATTATTTGGCCAACGAATTTTAATAATTCGTCGGTCAAATAATTTTAATAATTAATAGAGATGGAGGTGGGAATTGAGTTTGTGTCTTTGGTCCTGAATAAATCCGGAGACTGTCTTGCTTTATTTAATAACTTCAAAGAAGTGAACCGGACAAAGTTTATATTGCCGTTGATGTAGATGAGGCTATGAGTGTGTGTTTAACACCGAGGTAAACTAAGCGTATTAAAAGGAACGTACCAGAAAGAGTGATACGGTCAAAAAGGTTCCCTATTTGGTTCTCTGGCGAACTAATATAGTGTATTAAGGACAAACCTGCTGCCCACAGAAAATTCATAAACACAGGACAAGCTACAGATTATCATCTGTTCTCAGAGTTGAAAGGAAAGATTAAGAGTTTTTTAAAAATTGATATTGCCAGAAGGGCTAGGAATGTGAAGGAGGATCTGTATGTCAGGACAGCTAATTTCTATAGGTACATAAATTCGTTTTTGAAGGTATCCAAAAGAATAAGACCGGTTAAAGTTAGGAACGATGTTGTTACTGAAGCTGACAAGCGTTCTGACGAGTTGGGGAAATATTTTCGGTCTCTTTACCAGCTGCTAGTAGCACAAGTGACAATGGACAATGACGGAGAAGCTGATATCAGTTTTTGATACCGATGATTTTCCTAGTGTAATAACCAAAGATTTTATTTAAAGTATTAAGAAATTGAAAGTGGAGTCAGCAGCTGGAGTTGACGGGATTCCCCCGTATGTTGTTATTGGGCTTGCTAACCTGCTAGCTTCGGTACCGGGCTGGATTTACAACTTCAGTATCAGGTTGGTTACCGGATTATTGGAAATTGGCGTCAGCATGGTTTTATGAAAAATTAATCCACAGTCACAAATTCGGTTGAGTAGATGAATTATATTGCACCAGAGTTAAAATATCAAGTGCAGGTGGATATATTTTGATTTTAAGGTGTTCGAAGGTGTATCGCATGATATAATGGTATGGAAACTTAGAATTTATGGTGTTCAAGGGGCGATGCTTGAATGGATTAGGTCTATTGAAGAACCTTTGGGGTAGGGCGACGTCTGGTATGCCGTTAGGATCTGTTCTAGTCCTTTTATTATTTATTTTGTTTGTCAACAACTTATTTAAGGGTACTGCATCTAGAGTTCTGGCATTTGCTGATGACTTAAAAATTTACTCAAAAATTGACAAATATGAAAGTATGATAGTTTTAGTTTCCAGGAGCAGTGAACATATTGGGGCTTACTCTTGTTAAAAAGCAAAAGAACACTGCACGATACTATATCTGTTTATAAAGCCCTTAATGCCAAGATAGATGATGATATTTAGAATGTCGGGCTTAGAGCGCCGAGATTATGTGTAAGGAATCTCCAAAGTCCGAGTCAGAGAATGCATCTTTCGCAGTTGGCGAAATTGATATTGTTCATGGATTAAACAGGGACACTGATATTTTTGATGTGAGTTTCATTAAAAAGGTAAAAAATCAGCTATATTTAAAGGAATTTCTTTAAAAACTATTAATATTATAATTGAAATTAATATTAAATTAATTAATATGATTTGTATCATTTGTCTTTATTGTGCAATACACCAAGGCTTATCTGTTCTATTGCACAAAAAAAAAAAAAATAAATAAATTAAATAAAAAATTATTATTGTTATCGGTATGTGTAAACGTTTATCTCGAGAGTATATTGTACTTTGCTAAAATAAACAAAAAAAAGTAATAAATAAATAAAATAATTAACACAAATTCTTTTGTGAAAAAAAATGTTTAAAAGTACGACTTATATTACATATTTCGATATAACATAAAAAATAACTGTGTAAATTAAAAAGAGTGAATTTGAACCTAAAGAAGGAAAATGAACAAAGCCGTTCGGAAATAAATGAGAATTTTAATATCGGTTAATAGATTTACTAAAATTGACGGAATGCACAGTAAAGTAATCAGTCTTAATTTGAAAAGGGAATTCATGAATCGAATATTATTTGCTATTTATAGACAGCGGTGTAAGAAACATATTAAAAGACTGCCTGCAGTTTGGACCCTTAATACAGAAGTACATAGAAGAGCACATCTTTATAATGCGACGACGTCGATCTATTGGCAGATCTAGAAAAGGTGACTGTAAATTTTAATTAATCGAAATTAACTAAACCCCAAATATGCAAAGAGTTAATTATGATGAAAATTCAATAACTTTTCAATGTTTTTATTGTGTTATTTAAAAATTTAATTAAGAAAAAATTGTATTTATGTATTATCATTATTTTAAAAATTATATAGTATCATATTATTTAATTAAAGTAACATATTCTATAGATAAATCTCATAAAATATACTGTTCCGTTTGTAAGATCAGAACAAATAAGTTATACGTCACAGTAAATACAATGAAACCAATAAAATATTTGTTTCATTTAAAAAAAAAAAATGTATAAATAAAATGATGCAAAAAAATATTTTAAGTGATTTGAACTCATTAAAATGTCTGTAAATAATAACGAATTTGAACTTATTAAGTCAGTACAGTTCATTTAATTCACTATTGAGCAAGTATTTAAGTACTTTTAAACGGAATACTCAGTTGGTAACTGCATTTAATTGTTTACTTCCATTAATTTCACTCGAATAATTAAAACATATTATAGTCTTCCGTTATTATTTTCAATAAAAATTAATGAACAAAAAAAATGTTAATTTAAAAAAAATAATATACGAGTATGAAGATATTTTTATATCCCTAAGTAATTCAATAAAAATATTTGTTTCGAATATGAGTTAGGTTTATATTAAAAAAAAAGTAATTAATAGTAATATTTAACAATGAACAGAGAAAATATTTTAATGGCTGGGAGAACATTCCATTGATGGTTTAATTGTATAATTACCTTCGCTTCTATAAGCAATAATAAAAACGTAGTAATTTATTCTTAATCAATTGCAGGGTTCATAGCTACTGTTACGAACTACTTAATAATGAGAGGAAGTTAAGTGTAATTAACTATTTTAGTTAATTATTTTAATGTACAACAAAAGGGTAGAGCAATTTCAATTTTAATAACGTTGATATAACTTTTGTCACGATTGCAGCGGATATCGCACTACAACCTATCGCCTACCATTTCTTATCAAGTTACTATTAAAGAGAAAATTATTTTAAAAAAACTTCAATTTACAGTACATTTACCCTTACTATCCAACTTACTTATCTTGGTATTATTTTTTATATAAAGAAATATAAAATAAGATTTTTCTACAGAAAAAACAAACTTCAAAATTCATTAAAAGCTAAAAAAAAACACGATCTTTTGAAGTCAAAAATTTTAAAACAGATAACCACCAACTTACCCATTCATTTAGTACAGACTTCAAAAGATGAAATTTAAAAATAATTTTTAAGAAGCATCATTATTATTTTTTGTTTTCAATTTTTAGTAAATTTTTAAGTCATTGTTACTATTTAAAAGAAAAAATAATGCTATTCTAAATGTTTTATATTCAAAAATTAGATTTGGTAAAAATAAATTCGCAAGAAACAAAAATTAGAAACCTGGTCTTCTCGATTTTTAATTTAAAAAAAAAAAGGGAAATTGCGGAGAAATGATACAGAATAATTATTATCGACAGTGAGCGAAAGTTCCATGTGAAATTGCTTTGAATACACTGATAAACATAATCTTTGTTTCCTAGCATGCGAAACCGATTTTAATCGGATTTTCTGATGCTGAAAACGAATATGAACTCAGAATCTTTCTATAGTCCATAATTTTTGAAAAATTTTTTAATTTTAATTAAAGGATTTTTTTTCATTTTTCAACGTATAATTAGCATTTTAAGCTCCTATATCGTATTTTGGTAGGTAATTTTTTATTGTTTAACTTTCTTAACGTAATTTGTAAGCTATCAATTGGTTAGGGATTTAAATTTATCAAAAAATCAAGCTGAACTGTTAGGATCAAGACTGCAAGGTTGGAATTCAATTACAAAAAAAAAAACTTTGGGCTTTCGAAGCCGACAAAAAGAATTTTCTCAGTACTTTGTTGATGGAAATAATTTGGTTTATTTCACAAATATTGATGAGCTTCTGTTTCACTTATGAGAAGTTTATAAACCTGAGGACTGGCGCCTTTACATAGATTCGTCCAAGTATAGTTTAAAACTGGTTCTACTACACAACGGTAACAAATATCCTTCGATACTAATCGCTTATGATATTAATTTAAAAGAGATATATGATGTAATGAAAGACGTTCATGAAAAAATAAATTATAAAAAACATAGCTGAAACATATGTGGTGATTTGAAAGTTATAGCTATTTTGTTAGGCATGCAGTTAGGATATACTAAGTACATGTGCTTTCTTTGCGAACGGGACAGCCGAGCTAGGGATAAACATTATGTTACCAAAGAGTGGAAGAAACGAGACAACTCTAAATGGGAAAAATATTATTCATGAGCCCTTAGTTGAACCCAACAAAAATATTTTTACCCCCTCTTCAAATCAATCTAGGACTAATGAAAAATATTATAAAAGCAATAAAGGAGAATAGTCCCGGATTTTTTTATACATCAGGTTGAAATTTCCGATTGTGAGTGAAGGAAAAATGAAAGAAGGAATATTTGTTGGTCCTCAAATAAGAGAGTTGGTCAAAGATGATGTATTTAACTCGATGTTAAATAATGTAGAAAGTGCAGCTTGGGCTTCATTTAAAGACGTATGCAAAATTTCTCGGTAAACAAAAATCCAACAATTATCACATTCCCTGACCGCGGCGGGAAACGCAAAAAAAAGATATAGCGCGGGCGAAGCCACAACGGGAGTGCTCTATATATATATATATATATATATCTTTTTAAATATTATAAGTATTTTACTACCTATCCAATCGCATGTTATTGTTTATTATTAGACGTAAAGCCGGATAAATTGTAAAACGTTTAAAGCTATTACTTTTTTTTGTAATTATATATTTTAAACCGACGAAATAGCATTGAAAAACGCAATTTTTAAATCTATTAATTAAAAATTTATTTAACATAAGATTTCTACTAAAGACATCGCAAAAAGGTAAAATTTATGTTATAATGTATAATCATTTACATTTAAAAATTACTGTTGAGTAATATATATATATATATATATATATAATATGTATTTATAATAATATATGTTGATCATGATGGTGATGATGATGATAATAATAATAGTAATAAAAAATTTGATTCTTTTCTATGCTAACAAAAAATTGAATAACTTACCTTCTCCGCGAACTGTTTTCAACTCTATAATGCATGGTTTATTTAAGTAGAATAAAAGAGTAAATGGTTATATGAGCGAACAAATCTCCTACTTTTTAGGAATAACTTATCTACCTCTAAAAATACCTATTAACATTAAAATGTATTGTTTTAGTGTTGGGAATCTTCTACCATTCTATTAAGAGTTGAATTCTATTACCATCTTGATAAGGCAATATATAGGGGGAAAATATAAAATAAATGGACTTCAATTTCAGAGTTGTATTACAGAAAAGTATAATTTTTTTTTTTAAACAGGGTACTTTTTAAAATTGTAATTACATTTTTCTGGTTGTATTTTTGATTGTATTATTTTTAAAAGTACGAAGCACGAGAAAAAGTTTAATAAATGTTATTTGTATATCCTCACTTTCATTTGGATTAAAAAAAAGTTTAGTAAATCCCCTCATACAAAGCACCAAACCGAATTTAACAATTATAATGTTGAATGTTGTGAGAGACTGAACGAAAAATAAAACAAAATATTTGTCATTAATAATACTCCTCCTGAATTTGGAGTAAACTTAAAACCTATGAAAAAAGAAATTTTTTTATCAGTAACAATTATTTTCCTTTGTTACAACATACTTCTGCAGCCATAATTCCAACTGTTTTATTACGTTGATGTGGCTAAAATGTAGATTTTAATGACAGATTAAAAATTTCGAATAATTAAAATATGAAGAAATGTTTTAGTTTAGTATTTTTGACCTTTTTATAAATACTTTTTTCTGGAAATTTAATTTATCTGTTTTTTCTTTCTTTTAAGTTAAATATTGTTTACAACTTAATATTTATATATGAATGGTTTACATATAAATTAGCATGAAATAGATTTTCCAGTTATTTAAATGCGTTCGCAACAATTTTGGACGAATGGAATGTTTATGCAGATCGAATCATTAAAATAGTTTTATATTAAAAATGTTATTTTTTTAATATCAACTTTTAGAGATTTAGAATGAGAAAGAAAAACAAATGGAAGAGTATAACGAAATAAAGGCATAAATAAACTGAAGAAAATTCTATCGCATTAATGTCAAAATATACTCAATAAATAGGATATTGTTTTAGCATCTAACACCTTATTACATAAATATTATATATGGAAAACATGTGCTAATCGAGAAAATTAAGTTTTTTTATTAAATTAAAAATAAAGTGTAATTTAATCTATTTTTTTTAGTTCATGTATGCAGTACTGATATTTTTTTCTATTGAACACTATCGATAAGTCTAAAAATCTTTATTTCTCATTTTTAGTTGAACAATACAGAAAAACCATTGGACTTGAAAAAATCGATATAAATTTCAGTGATTTTTCACCGGGTAAAAGCTTATAATTATATAAAAATAAATAAAATTGTAACTTAAAAAAAAAAATAGGTACTTTTTAAAGTGAAGAAGTCGATGTTCAGAATAAGATGGCTTCACGACTGAGTGACCAAGACGGACGTGACATCAGATATACCGGAAAACTCCCCCTGAAAGAGACACCTGCACCTTCAGGGGTGCATGGACCGTATCCTTTGACCTCGGTCTTCTCTTTTCTGCTTCACAGGTTACTTACACATTGTTTTTTTTTTTTTTTTTTTTTTTATTGACGATACTCTTTACTGTTCTATATCGGATGAAAACGTTGTCATGTAGGCAGAACAAATTTGATTAATTTCTTAATAATTCATTCGTAAGCTAGCTTTTCAAATAAATAGACGAATATGTTAACGGATGAGAAATTACATATCCTTTTATTCTAATATGTTTTAATAAAATTTAAAAAGGACGCTACAAAAAGATTGTGGTGTTTATTTTTTTTTTAAATTATAGTTTGAGTCGGCACTTAGTTTCATTACAGACCTTTTTATTCGATCACAAATGTTCTAAATTTAAAAAAAAAATAGATTTTTAATTTAAGTCAATGTCAACATGAAAATAACTTAAGAAAAGATTATCGGTGACATAATTATGTAATAATACATATCAAATAAGAATGGTAGGCTTTATGCTATCTTTATTTTTACGTACAAACTCATTGTTTTAGAAAATTTCCAAATTATAAAAAATTAATATATTGCTTCTTTCTTCTTGTTGTTTATTCGAATCCTGCGTACGGATTAATTCTGTATTTTTCGATAGAAATTTCGATCAAACCAGTCTATCTAGAAATTTGAAATTTGGCATTGAATTTTACATATTTTCCATACATACCAAAAAGTAAAGCGATCTAAAAAAATGTTTGACAGCAATATAATAATAATCGTTAGTAAAAATAAAAATTATTGAAATGTCTAATGTGTGAAATAGAAGGCTGAAATACAGACTACAAGTGTCCGAAATATAATACACTTATTTCTAGGTGTTAGTCATAAATAAACACGTAAAAAATAAAACCATTCGTTTTTTATAAAGTTTCGGCAGTTTATTTACTTCTTCCTATTGATAGTAAATAAAAAACCGGAACAGAAATATCTAATCAGGAAAAATAAATCGTTGAAAATGTATAATTTTTACTTTCCCGTCTAAAGAGCGCTATAGCTCTAGAAGAAAAAGTATTGTACTCAGTCCAATTTGGGCATACGCGGTTTTCACCGTATCTTGACGTTTTGATACCTAAGGAACCTAAAAAACCAGATGGAAATTTTCCGAATGTTAAAGTTCGTATGTACGCGCGCGTGTGAGTGTGTGTGTGTGTATGTATGTCAGTGTTGACTTCTAAATTACCTTATCTCTCCAGAACTACTGGACCGAATTTGACCAAACTTGGTCAGATTACTTTTATATATGGGGCATTGATACCATTAAATTTTTAAATTAAAAGGGAAAGGGATGAGACTATAGAGCAAGGTGTCTCGAGATTTCGCCTAATTGTGGTCATATTTTTCTTAGGCACATTTGTTAACGATTAAAAAAATAATAATTAAGCCAAAAAAACTTTTGTAAAATCGCACTTCCTCCTTAAAAAATTCTCTAAACTAGTGGTTAAGTGGGTGTACTGCATCAATAGTATCACCACAAGGAGTGCTAGTGTCGCAATCCGCCATATTGGAATTTCCCTTTTTCCCTGTGGTAAATTTCCTTTTCCCTCTACCTGTTGGACCGGGAAATTTGAATTTCCTCAGAGTTGCCGATCAGATTCTTTTTTTGCACTTTAAATGCTAATTATTTATTTTTTTTTATTTAGTTAATATTTCAAAAAGGTCAAAGGTTGGTAGCACTGAGCTACAGTTGTAGTACGGTCACATGTGAACGGTAGAATTAAATAGATTAATAATATTTAAAGTATAAACAAGTAACTCGGTCTGGTTGGGTCTCGAACTCGTACGCCCGGTTGACTCGATACCGCTACACTAGCCTGTCGACTGTACAAGCAAAATCTGTTCCATGTAAGTTGTGAAATTACATTAGTTTAGTTAGCGTCGACAGTTGCCCCTAATACCGCCACGCCCGCGCGAATTAAGTACGGTATGCGTGCGCGCTTTAGTTAGAATTTTTGAATTAAATAAACGAAAATATATTTAAATAAAATGATAAATATTTTTAATTAAGTTGTGTGTGTAAACTGTGCATCAGAAACAACCCGCAGTTGTCAGCTTTAATAAAATATTCAATAGGCAAGAAATGTAACCGCTCATAGATTCGGTGGTGGAGTAATATATTTCTACTTTTAATTTGGAAAGATTAGGTTCAAATCATCTTAGGCTTACTTAACATTAATTTCTCATCTTCATTACAAAAAAGAAAGAATAGTAACTAGAGAAAAGCATCAGCTTAGAATTACTTAAATGAAATTGTTTACATGATTTTATTTTTCATTCGAATAGATGGTCTGTAGTACACATTGTGATCATCAAACAATTAAGTTAAGAAATCATAAAAATGATGTATAAATTTCTTTTAAATTAATCAAATGTTTTTTGATTATATGAGGTCTAAGATACAATAAAACAATACATCAAGTTCGATACTTGACAAAGTTATGCAGAACTGATCAAGAAAGTTATTTAAATTGATATTGTTGTATCTTATTCGAATTAAATTAAACAAAATTCAATATTTGCATTCATTATTGCAGTCCTAATACTCTATCCTGATACAAATATAATTTTCGATCAAAGAAATCATTTTGTAATACAAATATCCTTCAATAATTGGTGAAAAAAAATTAATTTCTTTATAACCATATAAGATCTTCCTTATAAGATCTTCTCTATAAGAAGATCTTATTAAATTAAATTAAATTGCAATAGAAAACAATAAATTAATGGTGTAATATTTTTTAATTTAAAAAAATCTTTTTATATCCACCAAGTACACATTTTAAAATATTCACTCTAGTTTTTCTCAATTTAGATACCAATTCATTGTACCTCCTTCCCTCAACACAAATATGTAATTTATTAGCGTCTTTACTTGTTAACTGTTAAAAAGACATTTATATCTGGTTATAAGGTGTTTGGAGCGGTTCCAAAGAGAAATATATAGAGGATTACAATGTTTTTTGTTCAAACAGAACCGTATCAACTATAGAATAAAAAAATAAAAATAAAAAATGAGATTTATGGTAGTTTTGAGTAATGATCCGGCCAACATTTGATTACTGTCTTCCTGTCTCACGAATATCCTTAACGAGCTCTGTCTCACACAAAAAGAAAAAATAAACCATTTTCATTTACCTAAGTAGCTTACTGCTGTAAAATGAAGAGTACATGTACCGGTTATTACTGTATACAATAAGAAAATTACTGTTGACAGGATAAAATGATTATTACAGTCCGCTAAACAACTTAAAATTTCCTATAATATGAAATGCTTGTAAGAACTATAATGTTATATGATGTGTAAAAAAAATTAAACAAAAGTGTTGGAATACAATTTAATTTACTATAATATATTAACGCGTACAAAATAATATTCCATTAAATTATTTATTGTATTTAAATATAATAATAATTTTTATTATTACTGGCAAACTGTCGATTAGAATAGTTAATCCAATCTCGTGCTGATCATCCGTTGAAATGAGGCGCAACAAACACAATAAACTAAGTAACGGGAATAAAAAATGTAGTTCATATTGAAAATGGATCTGATTTTCAAACGTAATAATCTTTAAAATTTAAAGAAATATAGAACTGAAATATAAATATAAATAGAACTGAAATATAAATATATAATTTAATAATAGTTGGAGATTGGAATGCAAGCATTGGAAAAGGCAAGGAAGGAAATATAGTGGGTGAATACGGGCTGGGCAAAAGGAATGAAAGAGGGGACCGACTTATAGAGTTTTGCACGAAGTATAATTTAGTAATTGCCAACACCCAATTTAAAAATCATAATAGAAGAATATACACTTGGAAAAAGCCAGGCGATACTGGAAGGTATCAGATAGATTATATCATGGTTAAGCAAAGATTTAGAAATCAACTCGTTGACTGCAAAACTTACCCTGGAGCAGACATTGATAGCGACCATAATTTGGTGATAATGAAATGTAGATTGGGGTTTAAAAACCTGAAGAAAAGTTGTCAGATGAATCGGTGGAATTTAGAGAAGCTTGAGGAAGAGGAGGTAAAGAAGATTTTTGAGGAGGACATCGCAAGAGGTCTGAGTAAAAAAGATATGGTAGAAAATGTAGAAGAAGAATGGGAGAATGTTAAAAAGGAAATTCTTAAATCAGCAGAAGCAAACTTAGGCGGAATAAAGAGAACTGGTAGAAAACCTTGGGTTTCAGACGATATATTGCAGCTGATGGATGAACGTAGAAAATATAAGAATGCTAATGATGAAGAAAGTAAAAGGAACTATCGGCAATTAAGAAATGCTATAAATAGGAAATGCAAACTGGCGAAAGAAGAGTGGATTAAAGAAAAGTGTTCAGAAGTGGAAAGAGAAATGAACATTGGTAAAATTGACGGAGCATACAGGAAAGTTAAGGAAAATTTTGGGGTACATAAATTAAAATCTAATAATGTGTTAAACAAAGATGGTACACCAATATATAATACGAAAGGTAAAGTCGATAGATGGGTGGAATATATTGAAGAGTTATACGGAGGAAATGAATTAGAAAATGGTGTTATAGAGGAAGAAGAGGAAGTTGAGGAGGATGAAATGGGAGAAACAATACTGAGATCTGAATTTAAGAGAGCATTAAAAGATTTAAATGGCAGAAAAGCTCCTGGAATAGACGGAATACCTGTAGAATTACTGCGCAGTGCAGGTGAGGAAGCGATTGATAGATTATAGAAACTGGTGTGTAATATTTATGAAAAAGGGGAATTTCCGTCAGACTTCAAAAAAAAGTGTTATAGTTATGATACCAAAGAAAGCAGGGGCAGATAAATGTGAAGAATACAGAACAATTAGTTTAACTAGTCATGCATCAAAAATCTTAACTAGAATTTTATACAGAAGAATTGAGAGGAGAGTGGAAGAAGTGTTAGGAGAAGACCAATTTGGTTTCAGGAAAAGTATAGGGACAAGGGAAGCAATTTTAGGCCTCAGATTAATAGTAGAAGGAAGATTAAAGAAAAACAAACCAACATACTTGGCGTTTATAGACCTAGAAAAGGCTTTCGATAACGTAGATTGGAATAAAATGTTCAGCATTTTAAAAAAATTAGGGTTCAAATACAGAGATAGAAGAACAATTGCTAACATGTACAGGAACCAAACAGCAACAATAACAATTGAAGAACATAAGAAAGAAGCCCTAATAAGAAAGGGAGTCCGACAAGGATGTTCCCTATCTCCGTTACTTTTTAATCTTTACATGGAACTAGCAGTTAATGATGTTAAAGAACAATTTAGATTCGGAGTAACAGTACAAGGTGAAAAGATAAAGATGCTACGATTTGCTGATGATATAGTAATTCTAGCCGAGAGTAAAAAGGATTTAGAAGAAACAATGAACGCCATAAATGAAGTCCTACGCAAGAACTATCGCATGAAAATAAACAAGAACAAAACAAAAGTAATGAAATGTAGTAGAAATAACAATGATGGACCACTGAATGTGAAAATAGGAGGAGAAAAGATTATGGAGGTAGAAGAATTTTGTTATTTGGGAAGTAAAATTACTAAAGATGGACGAAGCAGGAGCGATATAAAATGCCGAGTAGCACAAGCTAAACGAGCCTTCAGTAAGAAATATAATTTGTTTACATCAAAAATTAATTTAAATCTCAGGAAAAGATTTTTGAAAGTGTATGTTTGGAGTGTCGCTTTATACGGAAGTGAAACTTGGACAATCGGAGTATCTGAGAAGAAAAGATTAGAAGCTTTTGAAATGTGGTGCTATAGGAGAATGTTAAAAATCAGACGGGTGGATAAAGTGACAAATGAAGAGGTATTGCGGCAAATAGATGAAGAAAGAAGCATTTGGAAGAATATAGTTAAAAGAAGAGACAGACTTATAGGCCACATACTAAGGCATCCTGGAATAGTCGCTTTAATATTGGAAGGACAGGTAGAAGGGAAAAATTGTGTAGGCAGGCCACGTTTGGAGTACGTAAAACAAATTGTTGGGGATGTAGGATGTAGAGGGTATACTGAAATGAAACGACTAGCACTAGATAGGGAATCTTGGAGAGCTGCATCAAACCAGTCAAATGACTGAAGACAAAAAAAAAAAAAAAAAGAAAGAACTGAAATAAACAGTTAAAGAGTTACTGGGTCCTAAATAAGTTTGTAAACTTTATTCATCCCTTATTATTTGATAAAGTCATATCATCTGGAACGCCTCAGTAAGTGTCAGTGAAGTATATATAAATTTTTAACCGCTTAAACCAGATTTAATAAACCGATTCCTACAAATCACCGACGTTAAAAAGGTCGGGTGCAGTTTTTCGGCACTTCAATGGAACGACGTGTGTCGCAGTAGCGTATATGATTGATTAATTGTAGTCTTACTGTTGAGGTTTTTATTAGATTTCAATAAATAACACATCCATAAGCTAATTTGTTAAGGTTAACCTATTATAATTTCTGATACTTTTATCTGTTTTTCAAGTTGTGACTGTTAGACGAATTGTTTAATGTTATATGAGATAGCGTCGAACAAGAGGGTCAAATGCTGATCTTTGAGGCAGAATGGTAGCGTCTCGGTTTTTCATCTGGAGGTCTCGGGTTCGAATCCCGTTCAGGCATGGCATTTTTCACACGCTACAAAATTCCATTTCCATATCCCGCGCTCAGTTTTCAAGCTTATGTGGTGATATAACCAAGCAAAAAAAAAAGTGTTCCAAAATCTTTTACTAAGAATGTTGATTTTTTTTAGCACTACTATTCTAGCTACAGTATAAATTTGAGAATAAAAACGTTATTTGGTCAAGAAGGCTGACTGCGGCTCAAAATATTTTCCTAAAATTTTTTATGTTTTTTCACAATTATATTTTTAATACTTATTTTTTAAGATAAAAACGTTATCTGATCAAGGGGGGTCAAATCGGACCCAATTTTTTTTACTGAACTTTTTTATATTTTTCACAACTGAACTTTAAATATTGCATAATTAAGTCATTGACATATTTGAGGTAAAAATCTGTCAAAAGCAAACCCGGAAAAGTGATACAACCCTTTGCCAGTTTTTTTTTTACTTGATTTATTTTAACACAATGTTTTTTCAATTAATATTTTTTCCTCAAATTTTGCGAGGAAGTTTGGTGAACTGGGATTCTGGTTGACACAATTCCTGATCGGCCATGGGGGTCTTTCGTTTATATCTGTGAAGACGAAGAAGAGCCGAAAACCCCTTCTGCCCCTACTGTCGGGAGTTAGAGACGCCGGAACACGTGATATTTCAGTACCCTTGGTGGGACGAGGAACGCCGCTACTGTACTGCCGTAACTGGGCATCTCGAAGCAGGGACCATCGTTAGAACGACATTACGCAGTTCGGTGGACTTCTACACTGTGACGGATTTTGTGTCGGAAATACTGCTAGTGAAATATCGGGAAGCGTGGAGGTGAGGGATAGCTCCGTAGGAAGGCGAAGCACAAAGGACCGAGTCCCGTTTGCTGGATGCTGGAGCCCGGGAACGGCATAGCCGGGCCTGGCGTTTCCCTCATCTGGCGGCTAAAGGCAAAGGCAGCTCCCGGAACCGTGTTCATGCTTAATTGGGGGTCTGGTTCCAGGAGGTAGGGATAAAAAAAAACATACTTCCTGACATTGCCTATTGATAAAACTTCGCACAGTTACCAAGGTCGGGTGACAGTACAATATTCAACCATTACGTTTGCAAACATCATCCCGTACGGGGGTAAATTAAGGGTGTAAGGTGTAATAATTTAATATAATTCCTGACATTGTCTATTGATGAAATTTTGTACAGCTACTAAGGTCGGGTGACAATACAGTATGCCACCATTACTTTAACTTTTCCGTACGGGAGGTGTAACATCTCCCGTACGGAGGTAAATTATGGATACGGGTATAAAAAATTGCAAAATCTGCAAAACGGCTATGCGGGTTTTAAATCCAAATTAACCTATTAATTAAACTCATACAATGTTCGATAATAATTTGATTAATGTGTGATTAAAAAGTATAAAGAAAGTTTTTAAAAATATTTAAAAATTTTTGCAATATTATTTTAAGCTAAAACCAAAAAAAAAAAATTGAAAACAACGGTGAGTTAGATATTAACATAAAGAGTTCTATAAAGATAGTTGAAAAATAAGGGTACCTCGTAGAAAATAATGAATTTACAATATTATTACATAAATTTTTAAGTCAACTATAATTAGTTTTAAACGATCATTTAACTACGTCAATATTAGTGATCGGCATCATTGTTTAGAAGAACCACGACAGTTTAAGAAAAGTACAAACACATAACCTTAAAGAACGTTAAGTTATAAGATCACGTAAAATCAAGTTTTTTTCACTTCTTGTAGATACAGTACGAAATTTTATTAGAAAATGTATTATTGAAGTTAAACTACCATGTATAAAATACAATACAGAATTAAAGTTTTAAAAAGTAATTGAAATAAACAGCGGTTAACACAATAACAAACATTTTTTTTTAAGGATCGTTGGTGTTTTACTTAAGGATTATATTCCAGGAAAGACTTGAATCGACAAGTACGTACGTATGAACTGGATAACAGAATTACTATTCTAGACATGATTGATTTTATTTCTCCTCTAGTTGTTTTTTTCCACATTTACTGTAAGTTAGACGAGTACGGTAAATAAATATAAATAAAGTAAAAGAACCTAACCGATCTTAAAGACGTTGATGGCGTAGGTCTACATAGTCCAAGACGGTCGTCGACGTCGTCCGTCTGTCCGGGGATCCAGCGGTGTCATCTCGACTACTCTTAACTACAACCGAACCTAGCCTTGAGGAAACCGGTCCCGCTGACCAGACC
The DNA here is from genome assembly GCF_047948215.1 of Lycorma delicatula. Lineage (NCBI taxonomy): Eukaryota > Metazoa > Arthropoda > Insecta > Hemiptera > Fulgoridae > Lycorma > Lycorma delicatula. The sequence continues at coordinate 198,571,780 of NC_134457.1, read as the reverse complement.
ATTGTATTAAAATCTGGCCAACCTCCTTCCATCCTCTCTACCGTAGCTGTCCATCAATCCAGTAAAGACAGCCCCAGAATCGATTCATTTATTGCTTTTTTCTCTTTCTTTTTACCTTCATCACTTGTGTTTTAATTGCGACTTGTTTTTATCAATTACGCATTGTATCGCGCATGAATATTTGGTATCGGTAAATTTTTTTTATATTAAATACAAATACATGATGGCGCATCAAAATGGATTTTCTTAGTAGAAGTAAATAACACATAAATCATCCTGTAATTCTTTTATCGACAGAATGATTTTTTTAAATACTTTCAAGAACTGTTATATGTTTTTTATGAAATCATTAATATCATTTTTTTTTAGGTTATCTAAAGTATATTTTAATATAATACAGCTTATTAAGAAAATACAAGCTGTAATGACTGTAGATAAAGATTTTAAAATTATGAGATGAGAAAAATAATTTTATCAGTGCATTCTCGATATTACAACTTGGTTCTCTCCACTCGTAAGAATGATGTGATCATCAATATCTTCTTTGTATTAAACCGAAGTATTCATTTGATGTGTTATTGATAATTTACTCAATCGTTTAAATTTAATTATATCGTATTTATCGACCAAAATATTACCACCAACAAAATAAGTGTTGATCGCAACATCAACAATTTTGTCCTTCCTACAATTCAATTTACTCAATGTTCTTTGATTTACTTAAAAATCAAGTAACAATTCAATATAATAAGCCTCAAATGAAAACCCTGTCTCTCTCTGTTCTGGCCCGCTTTGGGAAGCAAAGTTCAATTTACTTTCTTTTTTACTTACTAATTTGAGAAAATAAAAAACAGATTATCTTTTACAAAAAATAAAATAAATATTATTCTGCCGATTACTTATTAAAAAATAATATTAATTAAAACGTATATGTAGATGTGTGATCAAATAATTTTCATTAACTCGTTCTGAATTGTCATTAATATTTTTTTACATTTAATTTATTTCAGTTTATATTTTTAATTAATATGAATTTTAAAATTAATCGAATACTTTATTTAATTAATTAAATACTTACATAGATTAAAAAAAACTTTTTTTTCGTTTGGATCACGATGAATAATACTCAATTTCCTGTCCTTCCAATACAGTGGCGGCTCGCGTATAGGAACTATGGAACTGCAGCACTCCCTATTTCCACTTCATATTATGGATAACATTTAATATAATGAATCCTTTTTCTTTAATTCTTTCTTTATACTTTTACAATATGTAATCCTTAAGCTTAATGTCAGTAGCTATCCTCCGGTTTATGAAAAGATAAAAAATCTTTGTATGGGACTGTGCGCTTCATAGTTCCAGCGACATGGTGTTTGACTGTTTGCGCATACGCACATAGGAAGCTGCACGCAAGGCTGCGAAGGAGGCAAAGCACTTTCGCTCCCGCAGTGCCGACCCTGGCGTGCTGGTGGAAGGTATGTTTCTTTTATTCCGTGTGTGTGTGTGGAACGTTCCTTGTTCGTTCCCTTTTCTAGTTTAGTCGGTGGAAGGAATGTGACACTGGTTTAGTTGTTTTTTCAGTAGTGATCAGAAGATGGCGGAAAGCAAGGGCTCTTTGATTGTTTATATGTATATAATTTCTTTCTTTCTTGTGATTCTTCTTCTTTCACTGTCCATTCTCGGCTTTTTAAGATGTTCTTTCCCTCTGGAAAATTAATTTCTGAAATCAACGTTCTGAAATGAGATCTGTCCAACATATGTTCTTTTGATATCTTAAGCAGTTCAATATTCTTTTCGACTTCTTGAAATTAACCCTAAGTGGGTTTCTATTCCTCAAGAATACTTTTAAAAAATACCTCGAATTTTATTAGACAACGTTTTTTTTCCCCATTAGATGAACCGCGGGACTCGAATATATCATTTTATTCATTTTTAATGTATATTTACGAATCGCGACGTTAGGTAGCAGTAGTTAATAGTACTAGGTAGCGTACAAAAACTTGGTAATGTACTTGAAATAATAAAATTTAAAAGAAAATATACTACAGCTTGTTTTAATAGTATATGGTGTTATGTAGAAAGTACTGAAGATGAAACAATTTTTTAATTGCCATTATGTATTTTTAAAAAAGTATTAGTTTACAAGAGATTATATTAGTTTTATTAAAAAAGGAATAAATAAAAAAAATAAATTCGATTCGTAAAATCGAATTTAACGATAAAAATTGAGGGTTACACTTACTAAGTAAGAAGTGCAATATTACATCACGGGATTTTCGATTCGTAAAGGTTATTTTACCAGTATTATTAAAAAAGGAAAAATATAGTATGAAGTGAATGATATAACTACCAACAAAAAAAATTTACCTTGAAATTCAATTTGTTTATTCTAGAAAGGCAATAAATTTTAATAATAAATCTAAAAGATAACAATTAGTAATTCATAAAAAAAATAAAAGAATAATCTAAGAACACGCAGTGATATCCAAAAAAATTACAATGAAATTGTAAACCGTACGGTATGAGTTTCGCAGATATAATTTCTTCCGCTCAAAAAAAAAAAAAAAAATTTCTGTAAAACAAATAAAACTGTTTTTAATAAAACAATACTGAAATATTGATATCAAAAAAGGTAAGAGAATAGAAATGTAGTGAAATCTCTATTATCAAAAACTGTTATAAATTTAGAATTTTCTTTAAAAAAAAGTACACATTAAATATATTTAATAAGCAATAGATATATAATATTATATAACCAACAATGTTTAAGCGTTCCATATAATAAGAAAAAAAAGAAAAAAATTACAATTTTGTTCTTTTTTCTCGGTTACAAAACTTTGTAAAAAAGTTACAGAACTTTTACCGACCCGATTTCATTTATAAGTAATACGTATCAAATTTACAGAAATAATACAAATCTTATGATTATTCGTTGTTTAATAAATAAAATCGGCCCGGTAATAGTTTTGTAAAAAATTTATATATTTTTTTTTTTGCTTATTATAAGGAACGATTAAACATTGTTTATTATCTATTAGTGTATATCTATTGTCTATTACATATATTTAACATGAAGTATATTTTTTTTAAATATTCTAAATTAATACATTATTAATTAATTAATCTAATCAATTCTACATTAATGTAGTGTCTTAATTTTTTTGGAATCAGTACCATTTTGTTAAAAACAGTTTTTTTATTTATATTAAAGAGCGGAAGAAATTATATCTGCGAGATTCTTACCGTACGATTTACAATTTCATTATAATGTTTTTGAATAAATAAATATTACGATAGAAAACCTTTACAAGAAAGATAAATTTTTAGTATTTCTAAAATTTAAAAAAAATATTTTGATATCGGTCCCTTATTGTTATTCAAAATTACTTGGAAAATTGATAAAAATTAAAACCCAGAATTTTAAAGAATTTCCCACAATAAGCAATCATTATTTAATCAATAAACTTACTTCATAAACATTTACAATGAATTTGCATAAGTATGTCATTCAAATATTACTGGCAATATGAATTTTCATTTTTATTTTAAATTCGTTTTATGCGTTTTCTATTTACGATTTTATGACTGAAATCGTATACAGCAATTTTTTAGGTTACAAAGTGAGCTGAAAATTAAACCGGCTGCCGTAAAGCAAATCATTTATATTGTAATTCTAAATATCTTATTTACAACTCAATAATGGTTTTTTTTTGTTTTTTTATTTAAATCCGTAAAATAATTAAATTCGTAAACAGGCTTCAAACGAGAGCCGTTCTATTTACAGTTAATAATTTATTCGAAGCGATTCTATTTTTTAAAGGAGGATTATTTCTTTTTATATGTTAACAGCATATAAAATAATGAAATGAATTGTAAATACTCTTTCTGACTCTTATATACAATATTATATCTGCTAATAAGCGCTTTAAATTTTCTTATTAAGTTAAATTGTGCTTAACTTAAAAAAAAGAATACCTTTAGCATTAATAGAGATGTTAGGTTTATCTAAGTCAAAAAATGTCGAATATAAATCATCAACAATAAACTACATAATATAGTGTAACGATGTTATCGATGCGAACTCATTTAGCATCCACCGCAACCGATTTCCAACAAATAGATGAGAACAGTCAAACAGTCGGTGTTTATAAAATCTGTGGGAGTTACGGAAGAGTATAAAGGGATTTAACAGTTTGCTTATTAGCAGGACATGACTAGATCAGATCGGGTCAGAAAACCAGTCCGTAGTCTATAGAGAAGCAAAGAAATATTATTAGTGAGGTGAAGTCGAAGAAGAAAAAAGGAGGTATGAGAAGGAGGGGAAAGAAGAATATTCTTCTCATATTCTCTGATAATTAAATCATTATCATGACTTCTCTATTAAAACCAGAGGTCACCCTACATTCGAGTTCAAGATAAAAGTCTCACGGCTACAAACTGGTATATTTACCCTCATCTTTCTTTCAAGTAATTATTCTTTAAAAAAATGATCATACAACAACAGACTTTCATGCATGTTTCAAAATGACGTAATCGTACACGATAGCTACTTTAACAATTATAATAACATATTCACTGATTTAATATCGGTAATTTTTTATTAATGAATATTAAAAGAACGTGTCACAGATTATCTGTTCTAGTATCTACATTGTACGTGCTCCTATGGTTAAAATAACTAACATATACGCTGTACTTAATATATTCACTTGTACTATATTTATTTTTATGAATGAAGAAATTTTTATTTACGAGTATTTATCTACCTATAAAAGTATCAACAAATGTTAAAAAACATTTAATAAGCTAGAAAATACTTAAAATAAAATATTAATTAAACTCAACTTCAGCATGTCAATATCTTTTGATCCACATCAATTTTTCAAAAATATAAAAATGGAATTAATCTGCATAATTCAAGAGCTATCTTATTTTATTTTAAGCTACTACTCGTATATTAAACCTATTTCTGAAAATATAAAATTCACCTAACATATATATATTCATAATAATATTAAACTTATTAAGAGAAATTTCGTATTTTTTTTAAGCTAGGGATCCTCAAATGTCAAGAAATAAATAAAAACTGGTTGGGAGTTTTCCTGACCTCTAAAATTGAAATATATTTTTACGATACATAAAAGTCGGTAAAATAAAACGAACGTAACTATTTTTCGATTATTAGTAATGAAAAAATTTATTTTTTTTACACATAAAAAGAAAAAAGCTATATTCATTATTATTAATCGTAGAGAACGTTGCTTCTCCGTTATTATTAATATTGTGGTCGGTTTCAAAAGAATTTTTCTATCAGAGTGCAAATCTTTTTCTACGTTAGTAAAAAGGAGCTTTTTATTAATTGAATCAAAACTTCCTTTACAATAATTAGACCGACTAAACTGAACTAATTTAAATGAAAATTTGCATACAGTGGAAGTATAGTAATTACTGTAATAATACAAATCTTAAAATTTACAAATCATATTCGGGTAATTATATTTTGTTTTTTTTTTCAGTAACAAATTGCATAATTAAAGTTATATCTTTAACTGAAATCATGGAGTATGTTTAAAAAAACAACGAAGAGGAAGCAATACTAATTATTTAATAACTTTAACTCGTCCTTTTTTTTATTTCTTGTATTTTCATTCGCATAATTTCGAATATGTATATGCATATATATAATAAATTTATCTATATATGTACATAATCGATAAAAAAACTGCATAATAGCTTCTAAGATTTTATGACGACAGAAGAATCTTTGCGTAGCAAAAGTAATCAATGTTCTACTACTGTTGTTAAGTCCTCGGACAAGGTGGGCCATTGAACGGGCACGCCCTGCCGACGGACGCCCACCGCGGCTGGAGACATTCCTCCGGTCTTCTTCCTACGTATTGAAAGTACGTCCTCGACGTCTGGCTCCGCACTTGTCGGTAGATCATATTATAATATCATTAGTAATATATTGTACGGATAAATGTTTCATTTTGCGTTAAATATTTTCGTTTTTAAAAACTTAATGCGTAAACATTTTGTAGATTAGTTAAAATAGTTGTAAGAATTAATTTTTAACTAAAACAATTCTTCTTAGTTAGTCGTATATATATATATATATATATATATATATATATATATATAGAATAAATTTCCAAAGGGATAATATATTTAATAACCGTAGATTTTTTCTGAGTCATCAGTCATTCTACTGAGATTCGTGATTTCTCCATTCTTTTCTTTTCTGTTCAATCTTTGACTGTAACGTAATAAATTCTCAGTTATCTGTTTTACATATTCCAATCTTTTTTCTCAACTACAGTAGTACTTTACTATCCCTTTATCAAAGTAACTCAACCTAGTCTTAATATATGTTCTACCGATCTAATTCGTCTCTTGTGATTTGTGGCAGAACACACAAATCCTCTCTCTTACATATTTGTCTTACCTCTTCATTTTAGTTTTTCTGTCCACCAAACTAATATCATTCTCTAACGCCATACTTCAAATCCCTCTATTGTTTTTCTATTTACTTTATGTATCGTTCATTTCTGTTACCGTTCAGCACTAAACCTAAATAAATATTTTCAAAAATGCCTAATTCTTAGACTTATATTTTAATATTAGCGGATTTCTTTTGTGCATGAAAATTCTATTTGCGTATTTAACCCCTCTTTTTTTGATGTCTACCTTCCTTCCTCTCTCTATCTTTTAATATCGATAGTAATTTCTCGTTTTTCTTTCTGTCGCATTTTTCGTTTAATCGTAGAATGAAATCGTAACAAAAAATATTTCCAAGTAAATCCTAAAGAGATCTAATAACAATAAATATATAATAATGATTTTAAATTACGCTAACTTTTTTTTTACTTTCCATCTAGATAGCGCTATAGGAGAGTTATACCTCTAAAAAGGAAAGTAATTATAATCGGTCTGATTTGCGCATATGGAGTTTTCACCGGATCCTGAAGTTTTGACGCCTAAGGAACCCAAAAAACCGGATGGAGATTTTTCGGATGATATGTTCGTATGTACGGACGTTCGGTGTTGGCCTGAAAATCATGTTATATCTCCAGAACTACTGGACAGATTTTGACCAAACTTGGTCAGATTACTGTTATATATGGGACATTGATACCATTAAATTTTCAATTTAAAAAGTCGAGATACCCTCAGTATCTTGAGATTTCTCCTAATTAAGGTCATATTTTTCTTAGGCGCATTTGTTAACACTTAAAAAATAACAATATGTGCAAAAAATATTTTTTGCAAAATCGCACGCCCACCCAAAAAAATGCTGTTTTAGTTGTTTGCTATGTTGTGACGTTACAGATAACCTGTAGAATTAAATAAATAAATCATATATAATGTGTAAAAAAGTATGTCGGTCTGACTGGGTTTCGAACTCGATCGCCCGGTTGATTCGGTACCTGGTGCGTTAAGCCTTGTGACTACACCAGCCTGCCGCCCGTACAAAACGAAATTTGTTCTATGTAAGTTGTGAAATTACATTATTTTAGTTAGTACCGACCGTCACCGTTAGTCCCGCCACACCCGCGCGGATTAAATACGGTATGCGAGTGCGCTTTAGTTACAATCATTGAAATAAATAAACGAAAAATGTTACATTTAAATAAAATGATAAATATTTTAAATTAAGTTGTGTGTGTAAGCCGTGCATAATAAACAATTCACACTTGTAGGACTTTCCTAGAACCCGACTTTAGCCACGTGACGGAAGAGTCCTGCAACTGCGTTTTTAGTTTTTTTTTAAATACAATTCAAAGTGTCATAAATTAAGTACAGGAAAATGACAAACAATTCCGGTAACAATTCGGTAAAAAAATACTTAAAAATTTAAACTTCATTTTATTCGCTCATTTATGATGACTTAAACGCCTAATTTGAGGGTATTTTAAATATTATAAGTATTCTATATATCTAAATGGGAATTAACTCATTATTATATTTACCCATACAGGAAATTTTGATGGGTGGATAAAGTGATAAATGAAGAGGTGTTGTGGCAAATTAATGAGGAAAGAAGCATTTGGAAAAATATAGTTAAAATAAGAAACAGACTTATAGGCCACATATTAAGACATCCTGGAATAGTCACTTTAATATTGGAGGGACATGTAGATTAGAAAAATTATGCAGATAAGCTACGTTTGGGATATATAAAACAAATTGTTATGGATGTAGGACGTAGGGGATATACCGAAATGAAACGACTGACAGTAGATATGGAATCTTGAAGAGCTGCATCAAACCAGTCAAGTGACTGAAGGAAAAAAAATTAAATGAAGGTGCGCAGGATAGTCAGGTTTATTTAATTATTTAAAAACTCAACAAAGTAATGTGTTTTATAACTGGAAATATTTTTATTTATTTTTAAATAAATTCCTTCAGAATGTAGTTAAGATAGTGAGGTACTCTATTAAAAATGATAAAGGATACATTTATTATTATTAAACTGCTAGACTGACATTCTAAAATATCCTATAAAAAGTTTATCGTCAATTAATTTTGGATACGAACTAAGGTTATTGTAATATATTTTATTTTTTATCCGATAATAAAGATATCTTAAATCAAATCTTTAAAACAAAACTATTCAAAGATTTTAAGCAAATAAAGATAGAAGATAGTTCCCACCGAATTAGACAACTACTGTAACTATTGAGAACATAATCAATATCTTGTTTTGGGTCTGATTAAATTGTGTTTTATACTATGAATTAAACACATTTATATATTTTTTTAAATTTAATTTATAATAAAATACTTTACTTTAATTATAATTAAATAAATTATAATCTAATTTATAATTAAGATTATTGTTGATTAAAAATTCTTAATTAGACAAATCATGCTAACCTCTTATCCTTAAGAAAAGTTTGCAAAAAAAATTAAACAAGAGATAAAAATACATAAGAAAGAATAATGTCAAATAAATTACTGTAAACAACTGACAAATGGATATCGTTTTAACAGTGATTGCAGGAGAATAAAAATAATGAGCAAATATAAAAAGATTAGTTCTTTTTTGTTATTCAGTCCCAATCAAAGAAATTATAAGTAAATCTGTTCTATATCCAATATCTTACACTCAGTTATTAAATTCATTACATAATTGCACATTAGATATTTACTCACAGCTAGCTAATGGAATTTATTTAGACGTAACGTGTACTGGATGAGATAAGCTAAAGATTAACGGTATTGATAAGAATTTAGTAAAAACACAGGGTTATTAGCAGAAAAACTACGAATTAGTGATTACTAATGCTGTATTAAACACTGATGTTATAGATTATAATTTATGTTGCCAGTGTATTTATTAATTAACTATTAAATAATTAATTTATTATTATTAAATATCATAATCGTAAATCACTAAAAATAATCCCGGGTTTAACGGAAAAATTGAGGAGTGAGGTGATTCCCCATTACCTTTTTCACAGAGTCAAATATACGGTTGCGTATCAGCAAACAAAGTCCACAGAAATGCAGGTGATATTCAGCCCACAAGTGACGTTCATTCTGTTCGCCACAGTATCTGACTGTGAAGTAAACATCGTTACTTTCAGAGAAAATATTTCTAACTGGTGCCTCTTTTCCCACAAGTTCTTAACAATCAAAACGACTGGCCCATTTCAAAGTAAAGTAACAAATTAATGTATCCCTTTTTATTGTGAAACAATACACACTGCTTCAAATCAGTAGGAAACACATTTACATACTGTTTAATGTAAAATAATTCGTCATAAAATCTCAAGGATTATAAATATATATATTTTTTTAAAGACGTTTGTTATTATTATTAATTATTATTATTTCTTTTAAAAAAGGCAACTTATAATCTTCCATGATTTATTTGTCTGGGGAGGAAAGAGCCAAAAATACTAAATAAAATATTAAACATTTCAATTTTAGTTTTACCAGTTCAATTTATCATATTTTCTCAATAATTAAAAATAAAACAATTAGAAAAAAAAATCGTTAAACTTAAGAAAAAAATACTTGAGAACTACGGTGTGATTTATGAAACCTAAAACTTTACTGATTTATAAAATTATATTAAAAAAAAACTGCTTTGTTTCTTTTACAAATTTTACTGAACCAATCAGAAGTTTAAAGCTGTTTTATAGTTACAAAATATAGCTTGCGTGACAACTGTACTTTAAGAAAACAAAAGCAACTCTATAGAGCAACTGATTTGTGCACGATTTCGATTATAACTCAGTTAACGACAGACATTGCAACTAACTTCACTAACAAATTACAAATAAGAGTTTATGAGAATATATATGAGTAGGTGTGGGGAATTGATTCTGTTTGTGTGAGTGCTTGCGTACATATTCTGTTGAAATATACCTTTTAATTAACCCCACTTCCAACTCGAATTTTTGTAGTAACTCCTTTGTCACATGAGCTGAATGAGGAGTAGCTGTCGTGAAGAAAAATTACCCCATCGCTCAATCTTCCGGGTCTTCGATCTTTAATGGCTTTATGCAATTTTTTAAAGTCTCACAGTAAGATTCGGCATTGATTGTTGTTCCTCGGGACATAAATTTACTGTAAATAACTCCCTCAAAATCGAAAATGACTGTCAACATATCCTTTTGAACATGTGGGGATGTTTTTTTTTTTTAGCTGCGGCGAAGTTTTGTGTCTCCGTTCATGCGATGCTCGTTTGGTCTCAGGAGTGTAATGAAGCACCCAGCTCTTATGCCCTGTGATGATTTGTTACAAAAACTGTAGACCAGTCCTGGAATAACGTTGAAGAAAAGAAAGAGCAGACGCGAAACGTTGATGTTTGTGGTTGTCGGTCAACAGATGTGGCACCCATCGTGCACACATCTTACGGTAACCAAGCTGATCGTGAATAATCGCAAACACACTACCATAACTGATATTAATTTCACTTGCAATCTCTCTAATTTTAATGCGCCGATTACTCAAGATCATTTCATTCACGCGTTCCACGTTACTCATCGTGTTTGCGGTTGAAGGACGCCCAGCACGCAGTTTATCACTCACATTTGTTCCTCCTTTTCTGAACATTAGGCACCATTTTGTGATCATGAGGCGTGACATTGCATTTTAACCGTATACCTCAACAATTTGGCGTTGAATTTTACAACAATTGTAATTTTTTCCCCACAAAAATCGGACTACTGAACATACATTTATGCTGGACGAAACCTCTAGAGGACACACCATATTGACAACGACAATACACACGTAATGAATGTCGTACAGAATTGCTGCTGTGGGAACATGAAGACAACAACACAACCAGTGCTGCCACCACAAAACATTAATATATCCCTTTCAGTTCAAGAACACGGCAAGGGTGTAACTTATTTTGTGATCCACTCTTGTATATACGAGTATATTTTAGCTCCTGTTAATATTTATTTTAACGTCTTATTCAAATACATGTTTTAACAATTTTTTTCTTCGATCTTTGGATTACTGTTTTATAAAATATTGTAAGACCCGGCTTAATCTAACAACAGACACTTCAGTCATTACTTATTACTGGATAGAAAATGGAGCTTTCCAATGATTGCCTAGTTAGTCCTCCCTACCATACAACACCAAGGATGCAATGGCTTTTAAGTCCCAGGATATTTATTATGTAGGATCTACCTGGATTAAGTCTACGGTCACAGAACCGATAACAGGAAAGAACGGATAAAGTATAAAGTAAATGTGTTGGTAATAGGAAAAAACTATTTTTTCTGCAACATCAAAAACATTTTTAGTTCGGTTTAAAGTAATAAAGTTTATCTGGAACATTTTAATCCATTTTGTTTTAAGTGGGGATCTTCTTATGTCCTCATAATTTATGTCCCAAGAATTTCAATACACCTTCGTTTTACCTTTGGGGCAGAAATCAGGACGAAATTTTCTGTTAGACATAACTAAAAAACATAGCGTTTCCGGGTTATACTTTAAGAACTTTTTTTAATTATTTTATTTAAAGAAATATGCATGTGAAATGTAGCAGGAATTTCCTGGGAGCTTCTGTGTGTGTGTGTGTGTGTGTGTGTGTATGTGTGTGTGTGTGTGTGTGTGTGTGTGTGTGTGTGTGTGTGTGTGTGTGTGTGTGTGTGTGTGTGTGTGGGTGTGGGTGTTTGTAGTAATGCGTATAATTACTTTCAATAAATTACTATTAACAAGATTGGAAATTCCCTTTTTAAAATTTCAAAATAATTCTTGTAAGAGTTTTTTTCAAATTTTAAGGTCTTTAAATTTTTTATCATATTAATTTTATTTGGTAAAGCGTAATCCAAACGAATAAATAGAAAACTTTATTCAAGAAAATTAGAGGCCTTGATAGTAAATATTACGTAATAAGATTGAATGAAATCCTGTGGATTAAAATTAAAATTTCAATCATCATGATGGAGCTGATTTCCATTCACCAATCACCGTAGCGTGGAACGGTAACGTCCCAGCCTTTCATAGGAAAAATGCCGAGATCGAATCCTGATTAGGGATGATATTTTCATATGCTAAAAAATTTTCATTCAATCTGCCACGCACATGTTTAAAGCTATGTGGTGAAAAACAAATTAAAATTCACTTTGTTTCATTAAAATTAGGTATTCTTTTATAACCTTTTAAAAATATAAATAAACTTAAATCTTTATAATATAAAATAATTTCCTTCAACTTAGTAAGGCAAAAGACGCTAAGAAAAAGATTTTCTTTGAAAATTTATGGAGAAAACTTTTATAATTAGAAGAAAATTAATATTTGAACTTTCAGTTAAAAATAAAATAATTTTATATTCTGAATAGATCGTGTGTGATTTCTTTAGTTGTAAAAAAGTAAAAATATATGCTATTTTTTATTTATTTTTTTAATAAATAATTTAAATTTTAACAAAGAAAAAAGGAATGATATAATGAATGATTCGACGAAAAATGTAAATAGTACATTCATAAAAAATAATTAAAAATAAATTCTGAAGAAACTAAATAATTTATTTGACATACTCAATAGAACATAGTAGAAGATAAATGCCGATGGCGTTTTTACTAAAAATTATTTAACAGTTAATCATTAATAATATCCAGTAAATATTGTACAATACCCACGCAAGAAAGTAAAACAGAAAAAACCAATTTCAACAAATCTCTGTTTTAAACATATAAAAAAATACATATGAAATGTTTCATTTATGCGTACGCTAATGTTTATATTTGCATTTAAATAAAAGAAAATCATTATTTAGGCAAAACAATCTTAGCTAAATGAAAAGTGGATGTTTGAATAGTATTCTTTAGTAAACAAATAAATAAACTATTATGGAACTGACGATTTAAAAAGTTTAGACAGCAGTAAAATAAAAATAAATAATAACAGTCGATTTTAAAAGTTGCAAAGTTAATGAATGCATTTTTATCTCAAAACTTAATTAAAAATCTTTATTATAAAAAGTAATAACTTTCTTAGTTAGCAATCTATAAATTGTTTTATGGTATTAATTTAATATTTTTGCTCTATTAGATATTTTTGTATTCTTTTTCTTTAAATGGTATTTTGGGAGTCTCTTTCTTTTGTTCTGTTTATTGTAGAATTTGTTGTTTTCATTTTATTATAAACTGCGTTTGGAGATGGTCAATCATAGGTTATTTGTTATTTCCTGTTCATCATACCTCATTATTTTATCGTCCAATAGATTTATCTCTTTACAATAAATATTAAATAATAATTATTCTGTATTTTATGCTGTTACTTTCCTTTGAGATAGATGCTTCTTGTAATAACAGCAATAAATCGAAGCGATCTTAATCTATTTCCCATTCTTCATTTTATATTTGCCTACTAAATTTAACTTTATTACTAAAAATTGTTTTTAAAAAACTGGAAAAAAAATCACCAACTTTCCCGAAATCACCAAAACTTTTGAAAGAATACATGATAATTGTACTCGTACGATAAACAATTAAGGTACATCGAAGTATATTTCGACGAAATGTAACTATACTATATTTAGTAATGTAGTACTGTATTTAATAATGTATTTAAATGTAACTATATTTAGTAATAATCGAAAAGTATAAGAAAGAAGCAGTAATAAAAAAAGGAGTCAGACAAGAATGTTCCGTAATCCCGTTAATTTTTAATCTTTACATAGAACTAGCAGTTAAGGGTGTTAAAGAAAGATTTAGATCCGGAGTAACAGTGCAAGGCGAAAAGATAAAGATGCTAGGATTTGCTGATGATAAAGTAATTCTAGTTGATAGTAAAAACAAAATTAGACGAAACAATGAATGGTATAGATGAAGTCCTACGCAAGAACTACCTCATGAAAATAAACAAAAACAAAACGAAAGTAATGAAATAAAGTAGATGGAGCACTTAATATAAAAATAGGACGAGAAAAGACTATGGAGGTAGAAGAATTTTGTTACTTGGGAAGTAGAATTACTAAAGATGGACGAAGCAGGAGCGATATAAAATGTCGAATAGTACAGGCGAAACAAGCTTTCAATCAGCAATATTCTCGTAATTTGTTTACATTAAAAATTAACCTAAACATTAAGAAAACGTTTTTGAAAGTATACGTTTGGAGAGCAGCTTTATATGGAAGTGAAATTTGGACCATCGGAGTAGCTGAGAAGAAAAGATTAGCAGCTTTTGAAATGCGGTGCTATAGGAAAATTAAAAAATCAGATGGATGGATAAAGTGCCAAATAAAGAGGTGTTGCGGAAAATTGATGAAGAAAGAAGCATTTGGAAAAATGTAGCTAAAAGTAGAGACAGACATATAGGCCACATTTTACGGCATCCTGGAATAATCGCTTTGATATTGGAGGGACGGGTAGATGGGAGAAACTGTGCAGGCAGAAAACGTTTGGAGTATAGAAAACAATAGGGATGTAGGATGTGGGGAGTATACCGAAATGAAACTACTAGAGCAAAATAAGGAAGCTTGGAAACTGAATCAAGCCAGTCAAATGACTGAAGACAAAAAAAACTTAGTACGTCACTGCCTTCTTTCAACCACCTCTTTTCTAAAGACTGTAATATCCTATATATTGGTGGACGTATTATCCCATATTTTACCACTTCTTTGTTATCCGTCTATGTAAAAGGGTGGTCTTTTCGATGTCATAGAAAATTTATATTTGACAGACGTATTGTTATTATTAACCCGAACTGGATTACAGAAGACATCAAATTAAAATTTTATCACAGAATCTGTGAAAAATCTAAATTTGTTAAAATCTTATTTCAGAAGTAGAAATTTTAAATCGTTTTTTTTTCTGTGTAGTCATGTGATCGGCTACCGAGAATGTCAAGCCTTTGCGTCCTCTTTTCCACTTATCTCTTTTATTTCCATGTAACTTCTTCTTTCTAATGTTTTCTACCATCTTAAGGGTCTTAAAAAGGTACATTCGTTTGAATCAGACTTCACTTCTTTTTTTAATTTAAATATATTGATTTATTAAAAATTATTAACCTGTGATTACAAAAAACATTTACGAAAACTAATAATTAAATAATAACAATTTAAAAAAATCAGAAGTTATTAATGAAATAAAATTTTATGTACTTTTAATTTTAAAGAAATGTGTATATATAATTTAATAGGCGTACAAGGAAGTTATGTGGTACCCACATCAGATTTTTTACTTTTAATTTGAAAGACTTTAATCGGTTTTGTAGGACCCGTGATATTAAGGGAAGGGTGATTAAGGGAATGTTTAAATATTAATTTAATATGTATTTCAAATGTTTTCAGTCTGAAATTATAAAAACACACTCGTGCACGAATTCCCACATAGGTGGAAGAATTCACAAAGGTCTAATGTAAAAAAAAAAAATATATATATATATAAGACAAATAAATAATAATAATACAACAAGCTTATGGGGATAAATGGAAAAAAGCTAAACTCCTCATCAAGGTCTATAAAGATGCTCATCACATAATGAGATGGTATTGAACCAGCTTAAGTCACTCAGATTCTCCCAAGTCAAGCACATGTATGCGTTTCAGTCGCCGGACATCCTCGCTGTTGTCTAGGAGATTAATTTCTATAAAAGATCTTGGATCTTACAAGGGGAAGGCACATCGGTTCGAATCCGGCTTCATGTACACATATTTTTATTTTATTTAAATGTATTGATTTATTAATAATTATTAATCTCTTATTGTGAAAAAAATGTTGACGATAAATAAATTCAATAAAAAAAAAAAAAAAATATGAAAAAATATCAGAAGTTATTAATGAAATAAAATGTTATCTACTTTTCATTAAAAAAAGTGTATATATATAATTTAATAGGCGTACAAGGAAGTCATGTGGTGTCCACACCAGATTTTTATTGTAAAAAATATACAAATCACCAGAATATAAAATTCACAGTATCAATGCTACAGTTCAGTATTCAAAGTTACGATTTTTCTCAGTTATTTTGACTATATTTTTAAAGGATTAAATTTTTATAACTCCAATAATTTTTTAATGATTGCTTATATAAAGAAAAACAGACCGTTCCACATCCATTTGACGCCTTTAAAATGTTTGATAAAAAGAAAGTATTTGTCATTAGAATGAGACTGTCGTTTTATACGATTAAGTTGTATAAATTTATTACGGCCATTTTTTAACCTCAATGGAAAATATATAACTAAAAAAAAGAAAATTTATAAAACAATTTATGGATACAAAATAAGTTACATCGACTGGAGTATTTCCTTTGCAAACAAGTTTACTATAAATAATACATTTTTAATTTAATGATTTTCCAGAAATATTATAAAAAATATTTTTATTTTTATATTCATGACATTATTGCCGGATAAATTCAAGAACGGAGGTGGGAGGAACCGCTTGTAACACCCAGGTGTACCTTGTTATAATGCACTACGTGGTATGGTGTGGTGTGTGGTGTTATAATGTTTGTGGGCAGCTGTCATGGAATGGCACAGCACTAGTTCTCTGCTCTATCTCCACATACTAGTTTCTTCCTGTACTATTCGTGGAACACGTTTATGCCTCTTGGGTTAATCTTAAACGATTTAGATTTATTCTTTTTGCCGCCTTAACTTGTTACTGCTCTCTAGACGACAGTGTAGGCGGTCATATACGGCCAACTTGTCACCTTACCGTTAGTTAATACAGTGTGTATAAACTTTGCAAAAAAAAGTTTGTTCTGTCCTAAAAGCGATTTAACTGATTGAAATTCCCCAAAAATGAAAGTACCAGATGAAAATAAATATAATTTCTTTAATAATCTATAATGAAAACGATTTTGTAAAAAAAAGAAAAAATTAAATAAATAATAATCCCAAAACGCCTGTTGAATGAGGTTTTATATATATAGATTACCGGCTGAAAAATCTTCCGGTTTTTATCAACGTGAAATATCTCCGTATAAATTACACATTAATGAAAGTTTCACTGAGCAATTAAACAAAAATATATTGAAGTTTTTATAGATTTTCAACGAATGAACCGTTCAATACTGAATTTAATGATATGTGTGAACAATTGTTTTGTCTCGGATTTTGATTTTAATCTCGGATTCGAATTACGTATCATTAAAGGATTGCAAAAATATATAAACGGCCGCGATTAGCCGTAGGGTTTACCTCAAAATGGCTTCCAAGATTGAAATTGTTTATGATCATTACACAATAACGGCGTAAGCTATGAAGTTGGTTCAAACGCACTAATGTAAGGCTTACTAAAATATGTAAATATAAATTTAGTAAATAAAGTGTAACCGCCAAAATGACAGACTTTTAATAAATGTTTAATAACTCAAAAAAAGGCCATAAAACCGCCAAAATATGAGAGAGAAAAATTAACTCAGCGCATACAACGTAAAGTAGAAGTTTAATAACTAAAGTAAAGTAGAAGTATAATAACTTTGTTAGAGATGTAGTAATAATTAAAAGAACAGTAATAATAATAAGGTTTGTTCGGGAAAGTCTTACTACACTTTTTATTTATAACTAGTTTACTTTGCACGGCTGATGATAAGTTTTACTGAAATCTTCATAAATTGAGCATATATAACTCAAAATTTCCGTTAGTTAAAAAATTATTTATTCTCGACATTTTCCATCACTAGATTTACACATTAAATCAAGCAAACTTACAAATTAGAAATTTAGGAATAAAAACATCCTTTGTTAATTCAAATATTTTTCACCGATTAAAAAAAAAGAAAGTTGTTCACGATTTGACCCGATCTCATTTTTATTTTGGTTGGTGATATCAAAAACTTTAATTAGATACGTTTTAGACCCTATCTAAAGAATTATAGGAACTTTAAATGAGTTCGATATTTTACTTAATAAGAAAGTTGTAGCGATATTTTGTTTTTTCAAAAAAGTCCTCCCATTTCCACCCCCACGGTCCGATTTTGCTCATTAACGAACTTAATCGAGATTTCGGGTTGCTGTATTTTATGTATCAGTTTGAAAGTGATTGGCGCAAAATTACGGCAGTTATCGTGCCCACAAGAAAGTGAAATATATACATGTATAAACTTTTGAACTGACGGTGTTTTTGCGGTTGGAGGATGTAAAACGTCGAAATTTTCGTCGAAATAGGTAGCTTTCTTATGATATCTACCTAAATGTGCTTCGGAATGATGTATGTAGATGGAAGTTTGAATCTCGATCGAATTAGTTATATTTTATGGTTAACGGTTTCTGGAAATCGGCCCACCATTATTGTTGCATGGTGAACCTTGGATATAACAAGATACAGGTACACTTATTACAAAAATTTGGAAGCGAAACTGTTTACGATTTGAATCAAGGAAGCTGAGCTACATTCTGGAGAACTCATTATCGTTCGAATTAAAAAAATTTAAACAAAATTAAATTTATTTATTGAAATTTATAACAAACAAATCTATTAAGAAAATGGTTTTGTTAAAAGTGAAATATTCCATTAGTGGCTATTATGTTTAACATGGAACCCTGAGCCTCTTCCAAGTTCCATGGTCTGAACCATAAGCTCGCCTATAATTCTAACCAAAGATTCAATTTTTAGTTTTTTTGATATCTGAAAGAAAAGTCCAGCCTGGAGTTGTAGTATTTATCGTTTAAAGTCGGGCCTCCTAATTTCTCATAACACTATTTCAATTGTATTGATGCATTATAGTACGTAAACCGTTACAATGTTCAAATTTTACAAAGATTTACAGACATAATAATAATAATAATAATAATGAAAACACTGCTAGATTTTATGTTTATTTACTGCTCCAAACAACTTTTTCCACCAGTATTCAGTTTTTTACAATCCCTACACAACATAAAGTGAAATGAACCCTACGATACCGTCTACCTCAACTTGAAAGCCACAGAAGTTAAAAATGATAAACAACTTTTTTTTTTTACCAGTGTATTAAACAATATTTTTATTTTCAGTAGATATATTTTTCTGTTAGAAAAGAATACGCCTTCTACATAAAACACCTCTCTCTTACGTAAAGGAGCGCTTTTCTCTTACTACAGCCACTTGGGAGACAAAAAATAATTTCCGTAAATTAAACATAGTATCCGCATTTTATTTCGAAAGCGAGTAATATGTTATTCGAATGCAACTTTAAATAGAGTTTAATTTAAGAATGATATTTTATTTCTATTTTGTTATTTTTTTAAATTTCATTCATATTTAATAATCTTTCTGCACTTTTTTATTATATTTTTATTTTTACACTGTTATGTATGTGTGTGCGCGCGCGCGCGCGCCGGCGTCATTTTATAAAATATCAAAAGGCATAGCATCATTATGGTGGTTTTTTAATAAACATATTAGCATAAGTGACAAAATAAAGTAAGCACAATCTTTAAAACTGATTTTCTAATGGGTTTTTTATCCTATATTGTTAGTCTCTGTTGGAAAATAATAATTATGAAAGAATTAATTGGAAAATTAACATTAATTAATAAACTAAAATTTAAAATATTAATTCGTAGTTAATAAATTGAATTATTATAACAAATTCTAGTATTTACTTATTCACTTATGATCGCATTTGCGCCAGAATTTTGTTGGTTGAATTTCTGTCATAACTTGATTGAAATCGTTATTTGAACAAATAAAGAAAAATCTTGTTCAAATTAAAATTCTTAAGAATGTAGTTAATACGAAAATCGTAAATCATTTATAGTAAACTTATAAATATTTCAGACTTAAGCGAGATTCGAATCTCAGAACCTTCTGCTGGTACTGCGGTGATAATTTAGAATAGTAGATTCTGAAGGAAAAAGAAGAATAATCCATAATTGAGTGTATGAGAAGAAAAAAGTTAAAGAAATAGCAGTTTGTTTGAAATCTGCTGTTACATACATTGAATTGTATATACATAAATTTATAAACTATTTACTTTCTTATACAAAGTAAAGTAAGTACTGTGATCGCAAAAAATTTCGGTTTTCAGATTTTAACGCAAATATCCATTTTAACCATCCCTGAATCCATTTTGACTAGTTTTGGCGTGACATTTGTACGTACGCATGTATCTCGCATAACTCAAAAACGAGTAGCCGTAGGATGTTGAAATGTTGCATTTAGGACTGTTGTAACATCTAGTTATGAATCTCCCCTCTTGATTGCAGTCGACTGAACCAAAAGTGTCCAAAAAAGCCCAAAATCAAAAGAAATTTGGATTTTGGACCTTGGACTTTTTATTAACTGCAGTAATAAGCCCTCATTGAGAGCTTTTCAACAATATATCAAAAGTGGTACTCATTTTAATTTATTCCAGAGTTATAGTCAAATAAAAGTTTTGTTAATGAATATTTGGATCTTACATGGGGAAGACATATCATATAGGTTCGAATCAGACTTCATCTTATTTTTAACTTTTTTTTTAATTTAAATATATTGATTTATTATTAATATTTAATAAAGTGTCCTCTGATTGTAAAAAAATGTTTACGATAAATAATAATTCAATAATAACAATAAAAATTAAAAAAATATCAGAAGTGATTAATGAAATAAAATTTTACGTACTTTTCATTTTAAAAGAATGTGTATATGTAATTTAACAGGCGTGCAAGGAAGTCATATGGAGTCCACATCAGATTTTTAATATAGCTTCAGAGATTTCCCATTAAAAAAATATTCACATAGATATTCCGACTTCTGTTACTAATTTATCAATTCTTTTATCACATTAAAAACGCTAAGTGTCTTCAATTTTCGCAGTAGACGGGCGCCCAATATAAATTGGTCTTCTTCATTAATATTGCTAAACGAAATTCGAAACCAGTTATACACTTTTGATTTCCATATCACTACCACCGTATTCTTTCAAACAACATTCATTTTTTTGAAGATGATTATTATTAAAGGAAAACGCAAAACCTGTCATTCCTTCATTCATTGTTCAATAACAATTATTTTTAACTGCAACGATATCAAAAGCAGGTTTCACAAACACACACTTGAGGAGAAAACAAGAATGCGACGTAGGTCACGTTATAATGAATAACTTATAAAAAAAATTACTTCCCTGCTATAATTATAAACTTTCTGAAGCTAAATTTCTTATTTTCATATTTTTCTTAAACTAGTCAATTTTTGCCTACGAGTATGAAGCTTGGTAAATCGCTTTACAATATTGCTTAAAATTAACGAGTTATTTTTTATTCACTGAACAATTTTTTTGTTAGCATATGCACAGTTTGATTCTATTACGAAAATGCATTTTCAAAAAACTAAAAGAGAACTGAAGGAAAGAACCCATTTGACTACTTTACGATATTAGATCCATAAGAACAAAAAAGATGCATTTTTAATATTGTTTATTAACTTCATCAATCTTCTCATTACCCAAATTTCGGAATTTTCAACCCAATAGTTTTTCATATATCGCTGATAATATGGATTCTTAGGATTACTTTTAAGTAACTCACGTAATTTCTTATTTAGTTAAATAAAACAAACATATTATATTTTCACGTTAAAAAATAACCATTTCTGATCGAATAATTATTACTTAAAAAGATGGCCGATATGTAAAAACGTTGATCAAAAACCAGTAAGAAATAATAGTTAAAGCGCTTTGTAATCTATAATTTTAGAATTTTTTTGGGCATTTCACATAGGCGTAGTCAGTTGAATTTAAAGTATTCAAAAGAGAGTACTTTTCTTCCCAATTTTATTGAACCTTTTAACAATAGAAAGATTGGAGAATTAAATAATCCCTACCTCAAGTTTTTACTGTTATTATAAAGTGAACATTTAAGCTTACAACTCATCGACAGAAACAGAATGCAATTAATATATGTCTTAATCAAAATCAGTAATACGATAAAAGTTTGTGTTGGTTATAATAACATAATTAGGTTCAATTAAAAAAAATAAATTCCGTTAAAAACAATGATATAACAAATAAAAAATTATAAATAAACTGCTGTACATAAAGTTTTAATAACATATTAGATCACTATTAAATAAGGTGTGGTTTTATGAAATGAATCTAATTTATGCTTCCAATTAATAAGAAAGTTATTTCATTGATTTTACACTTTATTATCTTTATAAAAAGGTTTATAATATTTATATCTTTCGAATATTACGGTCATATACCTTTTACGAAAATCTGTAGGTGTACCTATGATGATGTAATCAAAACCAACCTTCAACATCCGGAGTGAATATGTGTAATCTGTAAAGGCGGAAAACCGTATTAAGTTAATGGTTCGATGATCGTAGATATTTTATAATATTGTACAAGTGCTACAGGCTTCATTTAAAATGTGCGCTTCACCTTGTAACCTTTTGACCGAATTCCTATTTTACAGATGAATATAGAATAAATATTACCCAGGATAGTAACATAATATTGTTGGTTTTAATTGCACACAAAGTGCTCATTAATGTTATACTACATAATTTTTTTTTAAAGAAAAAAAGAATGTAGTTAATAAACAGCGGGTACTTCAGCTGCAACACCTTTATGAAGTGCTGAGATTTTGTTCATGGAAGCACAAAAGGTATTTGAAAATTCCATATACTAGCATGAATAACTTATATTTTTTTATTTTTTACAGACATTTGACTGGTTTGATGCAGCTCTCTAAGATTTCCTATCTGGTGCCAGTCGTTTCATTTCGGTGTATCCCCTACATTCTACATCCCTAACAATTTGTTTTACATATTCAAATGTTGCCTACCTGTACTATTTTTTCTTTAAAACATTTGTGTACATTGATTTGTAATTTTAAACTCTGTCTGTCTATCATAGTTATTGGCGGTAGCCCTCGATGATTATAAACTATTTCTTTTTTGTCTTCAGTCATTTGACTGGTTTGATGCAGCTCTTCAAGATTCCCTATCTAGGGCCAGTCGTTTCATTTCGATATAACCCCTACATCCTACACCCCTAACAATTTGTTTTACATATTCCAAACGCTACCTAAATAATTTTTCCTATCTACCTGTCCTTCCAATATCAAAAAACCTATTCCAGGATGCCTTAAGGTGTAGCCTATGTTTGTCTCTTTTTTTGCTATACTTTCGAAATGCTTCTTTCTTCATCAATTTGCCGCAATACCTCTTCATTTGTTTCTTCAGAAATGAGTGAAACGGTTAAAGCATTCAAGTTATACAAATGTAACCACTCTAATGTCGCAGTAATAGGGTAGTTGAATGAGCGCTGCTACTGGTCTCGGCACCTAATTCCTAACAATTTGTTTTACATATTCCAAACGTTGCCTGCCTTCTCAATTTTTCCCTTCTACCTGTCCCTCCAATATTAAAGCGACTATTCCACGGTGCCTTAATATGTGACCTATAAATCTATCTTTTCTTTTAACTATACTTTTCAAAATGCTTCTTTCTTCATCAATTTGCGGCAATACCTCTTCATTTGTCACTTTATCCACCCATCTGATTTTTAACGTTCTCTTATAGCAGCACCACATTTGCAAAGCTTGTAATCTTTTCTTCTCAGGCATTCCAATCGTCCAAGTTTCACTACCATATAAAGCTGCACTCCAAACAAATACTTTCAAAAATACTTTCCTAATGTTTAAATTAGTTTTTGATGTAAGCAAATTATATTTCTGACTGAAAGCTCGTTTCACCTGTGTTATTTGGTATTTTATATCGCTCCTGCTTCGTCCATCTTTAGTAATTCTACTTCCCAAATGACAAAATTCTTCTGCCTCTATAATTTTTTCTCGTCTGATTTTTATATTCAGTGTTCCATCTACTTTATTTCTACTTTCTACTACATTTCATATATATATATATATATATATGAAAGTTTCATATATGAAAGTTATATATGAAAGTGAAATATATATATATATATATATATATATATATATATATTAGCATCCCCGTCGCGGCTTCACCCGCTCTAGAAAATTACTTGTGTTTCCCGTCGAGGTAAATTTTCTATGCTTTTTAACCGGAAACAGGTGCAGTCAGTCGCTTCGTAAATACAGTAACATTGGTAGTAACATTGCTTAATTATTTACCTTCACTTAGTTTCTTTTGATTTTTGTTTTGTGTTATAAGAGCTTTGTTGATAGGCCGCCGCGCCGTACATCGTTAAATCCCTTGAAAAATCGAATTCAAAAAAACCCGAAAATGATTTTTAGATATAAATCTGAAGAGTATTTGCGAGCCCAAATCTACAGAATATGTCGTTTAGTATGGGAAAATGGGGAAAATTTATAATTATTTTTCAACGTTTTTGACCTCTTTCCTTGATAATTTTCAAAAAATCTACAAATTTCTTTTCAGATATTAACACGAAGATTACACACACGAAAAATAAACTTGTTATCTTCATTTGTTACCGAGAAATTAAAAAAAATTGTTGGGTTTAAAAAAATTCAAAACTCCATATAAACCTTTAAACTCTGGAATTTCAAAAAATGTAGAAATCTGTTTTCAGATATTCACATGAAGATTACACACACCAGAAATCAAGTTGATATCTTCATTCGTTACCGATAAACTGAATAAGATAGTAAATTTCATTGTTACTCCATTTTTACCTTTAAACTGGAAATTTCAAAATATCCGTGCACTTACGTCGTAAGAAGAAAATTTATATAAATTTCCATCAATTTATCTTCAGTAGTTTTTGTTGGGCGTTGATGAATCAATCATTCACTACATCATATGTAGTGAATGATTGATTTATAATCAATGCCCATCAACTATGAACATACATGTTGTATTTACATAGTTAGATTGTAGCTTACTTTATACAAATAAATTATAAATCAGTCTAAAAATTGAAATTACTTATAAGTAATAATCATAATAAATTCAATTTCAGAGAACAAAGTTAACTAAAAAAAAAAACAAGTATTTCAACTACGTATTTTTATTTTTAACAGAAATATTAAGTACTACTAATTATTATTTCTTAAAAACTGGCCCACTTAAGTTAATTTTAACTTAATTTTGCTATCTAATAATTAAATTCACTTTCACAGATTTTTTAAAAAGCAGAGTTAAATTATTAATTTTTTCAAATTACATGTTTTGATTACGAAAAAAATTCGTTTCATGTTTAAAAAGTTTTTAAATAATGTAATACTGATTTCGAATATTACACCAAAAAGTAAAAAAATTGATAACTTATTAAATCTCTCTAAAGTCGGTGCCAAATTTATAATTATCATCCATTAATTTGAAATCGGTTTAAAGATGTTGATATTAAAAAAAAGATTACAGAAATGATAAAGTATAATTTTTTTACATTTTAATGTAACTTTTAAATCAGTGTTATTCTTGTAAATAGCTTATTTAATTTAAATATTTTATTTTTATTTAAAATACGTGAGCCTACACACATATAAAAAATGTTATTCGAAAAATGGAAATGAGAGAAAAGAATGGGGAAAAAACAGTTTAAAACGCGTCTAGTGAGCGTGAGCTAAACGTATCTCCATTGTAGGTACTTGTGTTACTTTAAGTTTACATAGATATAGTAATGTATTCTTAAAAAATCTATTCGGAAGTTAAACGTGAAAAAATTTGATTAGAATGATGTCAAACTGAAGGAAAAAAGTTAAAATAAAATAAAAAAGTCTTGTAAAGCTTGTATTTTTACAATTCAAGAATATTCCACTTCATATTTCGAAAAAAGATTTTACATAATATCGACTAGAGTAACTTCCTCTAGTAAATAAATTTAAAAAACAAATAATTTTTTTTTTTTTAACATGCTTTCCTATAAAAACTGAAAATCTAATAAAATAAATATTTAAAAATCGTACTAAAAATATTAAAAAATAATATTTTCAAAGTTATTAAAAGTATTTAAAAACAATAACCACTTACGTAATTTTGCAGTTTTGAAAGATAATAATGCGTATTAACTCAATAATTATTTATTAATTCTTTTTGAATTTACCTGAAACATAAAACCACACAATCGCATAAACAACTTATAAAATTTACATTTAAATTGTATATTTTATTTTAGATTGATGAAAATATTCTATTACAAAACATTCAAGAAATGAATATATAAAAATTAAAAAACACGACTCCCAAAAAAAAAATTTCTTTTCGGCAAGCTGGAAGGCGGAGGTAGATTTCACCGGTGCTAGGTAAGGGATAAAATATGACCCTACAAAATATGCACATAAGTGACTATCTGATTAATCATTACCTCCATCTTAGGTTTATCGAAGTTAAAACGCTTGAAGGTAAAGCTATATATCAGGTGTTTGGAGGCGTTCCTCAGGGATCCGTGCTTGGACCTACCCTGTGGAATGTCTTTTATGACGGTATTTTTAGATTAAATTACCCGGAAGGGGTATCAGTGGTCGGCTATGCGGACGACATAGGGTTCTAGTGGACGATAGAAATGTAGATATCGTAGAGGACAAAGCCAATCGAGCGCTATGTCTAATTGACGAGTGGCTGGAAAGAAATCAGTTGCAGATTTCCCTTAGGAAATCTTGTTGCATGGTTCTTGCTGGTAGAAGACCCATCAGAAACATAAATATAAACATAAGAGGAGAAAGAGTCATCGAAGTCAACGAAGCAAAATACCTTGGTGTTCTGCTAGACAAAAGCTTAAAATTTAGTAAACATGTCGATATGATTTGTAACAGGGTTACCGCCACCATTAAGGCCTTGAGGGGGCTTTTTCAAAATCATGGCACAACTAAGATGGAAATTAGGAGGCTGATAACGGCGGCCACCACATCTGCGTTATTGTATGCGGCCCCGGTTTGGGGAAATGCAATAAATACACAGAGAATAAAACTAAACTAAAAAGTGTTCATAGACTCGCTCTGCTTAGGGTGGCTGCAGGCTACAGAACAGTGTCGTATGATGCGTTGTGTATAATAACAGAAGTTCCCCCCCTATAGATTTGCAAATTAGAGAGAGGACATTAAGAGCCACGGGACTTCCCAGAGGTGAGACCATAGAGCTAATACAGCAAGAGTGGCTGAGTGCGTGGGCGCACTCAAGAGTTGGGGATTGGACGAGAAGGCTAATCCCCAACATATATACATGGGTTGGCAAGAGACTGGGTGACGTGAACTTCTACAGCACGCAACTATTGACAGGCCATGGTTGTTTTGGTCAATATTTATTCAGAATTGGGAAGAGGGCCACCCCACTATGCGTTTATTGTCAGGAGGTCGACAATGTAGAACACACCATCTTCGCATGTCCCAGATGGGCTGATAATAGAAGGGAAATTTTAATTAATAGACTAACCCCTGACAATTTAATTAATTGGATGGTGTATAGTCAGGAAAATTGGGAGTGGTTCAAGAAGTTCGCGGGGGAAATTCTCCGTATTAAAGAAGACGAAGACAGAAGACGGGGGTCGTAGTTAAAGTAGGGAAGGGAGGACAGTACCTCCGTGGGGGGCCCGCGGGGTAAAGTTAAGACCGAGTCCCGGCCGGCGGTATCGGCCCTGCGGGTGCCTTTGTGCTTAGTGGGGTCGGTGCCGCCAGTTTGAGGCATGGCAAAAGATAAAGACCGAGACCCGGTTCCCTGCCGAGGGGCTGAGAGACGGCGTTGCCGGACCTTGGCCATGAGGTGGGGGATAGAGGCATGGCAAATAAAAGATCCGAGACCGGGGAGGCTAACCTGCCGTGCCGGACGTGCTGCCGGTGGGTGGGGGACGCCTCCTTTGAGTGTATGGACATTCTCTCCGATTGCGTATACTTAAATGGATATCCGGTCGGGGCGAGAAGGGGGAAAAAAAGTAAGGGATAAGAGCCACTGGGTTGCTCTAGTGGTGAACGCGTCTTCCCAAATCAGCTGATTTGGAAGTCGAGAGTTCCAGCGTTCAAATCCAAGTAAAGTCAGATTTGAATACTAGATAGTGGATACCGGTGTTCTTTGGTGGTTGGGTTTCAATTAACCACACATTTCAGATATGGTCGAACTGAGAATGTACAAGACTACACTTCATTCACACTCATACATATCATCTTCATTCATCCTCTGAAGTATTATCTATACGGTAGTTACCGGAGGCTAAACAGAAAAAAGAAAGAAAAGGTAAGGGATAAAAGAGATTTTCACCTTAAAGTTAAGAAAAACTACAAATTTACTCAATACGACAATGGTTACATGTGAAAAAGGTTTCACATGTTTAGCATACGACAAGCCCTATCTTCTTATAATTCCAGCAATATTTTGGTCATCTCTTGCCGTAAGGGTTGGTCATATCAAAAATTGTCATAGACAAAAGTTTTAGGTAATTTTTAGAGGACTAAACAGCACTTGAAACCGATTACTGATACTGTGCCTATAAAGGGAGGTATGATGTTTTTTGTCTTCGAAACCCCATTTTTTCCACCTCCTGGGTCAATGGTTAGTGATATAAAATACTTTGAGTAGGTAAGTTTTAGGCTCTTATTCAAAAAATAGTAGAAACTTTAAACGAGTTCGATATTTTACTTAATAAGAAAGTTATAGCGATATTTTGTTTTTTCGAAAAAGTCCCCCCCATTTCCACTCCCATGGTTCGATTTTGCCCATTAACCAACTCGGCCGAGATTTTGGGTCGTTATATTTTATGTATCAATTTGAAAATGATTGGCGCAAAATTACGGCAGTTATCGTATCCACAAGCAAGTGAAACTTCATACATACGAAATTTTCCTGAAGTCGAATCATGGTACCCATCACAGTAGGTAGTTTTCTCATGAGATCTACCTAAACAGTGCTTACAAATATTGGTCTTTAATATAAGATATTCACCAATACAAGATAATTAAAGAGCGTGCGGGTGAAAATCTTGTATATAGTATATTTTTTTTTAAATGAAATTTATTTGAAATACATATATAAATTATTTAATATGTGTACACACACACACACACACACACACATATATATATATATATATATATATATTTACATAGACTATGACACTCCCGGTAACGTAAGATTTCCAACGCAGGGTCATATATCTAAATCGGTTCAGCCGCTGAGCTGCTACAGTGGAAAAAGCATACATACATACACCCTAAATACATTATACTCCTTTTTGGGAGGTTGTGTTAAAATGAACAATCTAAATAATTTAAGTTCATTATAAGTTTTTCAGATGAAATAAAACACATATTTTCTATTGTTTGGTTACAGGAATTTAGTTGAATTAATTAGTTCATATATTAAAATAAGTGTTATGTAATTGTAAAAATATTTGATGAAAAATTAACAGAAAAACCTAGATATTTATTAATGTATTGTTAAATCGTCTTTGGTATCTATAAAAAAATTTGAAAATTCAATATCCTTCGATACATTTTGTTTAAGGATGGTGACATTTTCACGACCGGTAGAAGGTTCAAACTCTCTTTCTTAGGATAAATGTTTCTCTTATCCGATCCTACATGAGAGGTGTCTATTAGGTAATGATTGGCAACTTGGTTTGATAGATTAAGTAATTAATTTAGATTATAATTAAGCAAACTTAACTGCGCACTTCATTATGATTATCTAAAACGTTACAGCATTTTTTGCCTAAAATTTTGTTTATTTTAATTTTATAAACACTGATAACTATAATTTTTTGTAGTATTTATTGCTTTTAGTATTATTTATTATTTTTTATCTTTTTAAGTTTTTTCTATACTATTTCTCCATATCTAATATTGAAGAATGGTTAACAATGGAAATGGCTATCTTATTTTTATGTTTTACTTTTTTTAAATGTGTTGAGCTTTTTTTATTTTTTATTTAAAATTATTTCAATAACCGTGTACATTTTAAAGGTTTCCATTTTGTAGGTTTAGTACGTAAAACAAAAATTAAACAGCCCGACAAACACTGTATAAACTCACGCAAACCATCGAAGCATTCAGAAAAGTTTTGGTTCAGAATCCGCAATGTTTTCTTAATGACATGGTGTGGTAGCGAAGTTTATCATGCTGAAATATAAGAATATTAAATTACAACCTAAGGACTTAAATATTCATTCTTAAAATATTTAAGTAATGGGAAAACAGTAAGCCAGTTAAAATTATTTTTCTGAACAATTTATCCGTAAAATGAATAAAGATATTTCAACCGAAAGTATTTTTTTCAACTTCGTGAATTTTTATTAAAAAGGTATTAACCGAAAAAAGAAACATCGCAGCCGGTTACACTAACGATGTCGACATGAGTACTGTTCAAGTTTGACGTCCGGTCGGTTAGTATATAAGTACGCTTATACAAAACGTATGTTAATATCGGTAACACTGAAAGAATACTTTAATTAGAATAACATTATCATACATTAGGCCATCTCTGATCGGTATATGAATATAAAAAATTTTTCTTAATGATAATAATTACAAAGCTACCCTCTGAATGAGTAAAAATGATTGTCCAATAATTCTAACCCTATACGTCACACCTTCATTCGAAGTTCACTCATTACAGGTACCGCCTGTATATTAAACATCATTATTCTCAGAGAAAGAAATTGATTTTATCAGTTTAATTCGAGATATAATTTAAATTTATTAAAAGAGATTTGATTGGTCGTTTTGTTTCTTAATGTTCTTTGCACGCATCAGAAGAGTAGGACAGGTAATCTTTAGCAATTTATCCACATTTTTCAATCTAATTCGTAAAAGTAAAAATATGTTCTGTATTTATTCAGTTTTTGCAATGAAAGTTACTTATTTAGCGACTGGACAAAAGGATAATATTTTTCATAATCTAGGAAGTTGAGTATTATAGATAGTAATAGTTTTCAATCCTAAAACTGCTTTAATCTAATTAACACTTTCAATAATTGTAGTAAAAGCTTCAATTATTACCAAAAAGTGAACTAGGTCACGATATATAAGTCTACCAATTCTCCTTTTCCTTTCGATAATGTGTAATACGTACACAAAAATTATTCTCTCAAGTCGAACAAAATTAATGAACATTCAGCACGAATCGGCAATTATTATTATTAGACAGGATCAAGGCTAGAGGAAGTAATTATCATCATATAAACTACTATCTTGCCAATAAGGAAACCACTTCCATACCTCAAATATTTCGACATATTTTATAATCCTTATACTTTTAAACATCTATTGCTACATTATCGGATCTAACTAAAATACAGTAAAGGAAGGTTATTTAATTCACATTAAAAGGAAATACAATAAAATTTCAGAAAATTATTTTAAAATGCTAAATTATTCATAAATATATTAGGAAAATAAATATTTTTATAGTTTTAATAATTTTAAGGAAATATAAAAAATTATTAACATCTAAATTTCAGTTTGAATCTGGATAACAGAACAGGCACACAGTTCAAAGCGCCACCGAATAAATGAAAAAAAGTTAATATTTAATAATTACTCCTAAAAAACGTAATATTTCCTTGCTTAAATCAATAAAAAATAATTCAAAAGACTTTTTTCTAATCGATTATGCAATGATCGATATGCAATGGTGTTTGAGTAATCTGTTGCATTTTGTGTCCTGTAGTTCCAGAAGGGTTGCAGTGATTTTATGAAATAATTATCAAAGGGTTCTTCCCAGTTGCACAAATGACAATGATTGTATGACGATTTTAAAACCCATAAGGACGAACAATAAACGTATTTCTTTTTTTTTTGTACATGAAACGATAAACTGAAATTATTTCAATTGCGGTATGCTATCAGATAAAAGACTACTTAAAAGATGGGAT
Source organism: Lycorma delicatula (assembly GCF_047948215.1). Taxonomy (NCBI): domain Eukaryota; kingdom Metazoa; phylum Arthropoda; class Insecta; order Hemiptera; family Fulgoridae; genus Lycorma; species Lycorma delicatula. The sequence continues at coordinate 198,539,635 of NC_134457.1, read as the reverse complement.
TTCAGAAATAAACTAAATACGTTTCTATAACAAATTTTTGAATGTAAAATACTTGTATGAACGTGGTATAAGCGCAATGGTTGTAGATAAAGCGCTACCATGTAAACATAAACCGAGTACCTTACTAAACTTATGAGGAAAAGTAAGAAGTTAAGAGGATTCCGTTTTCTTCTTCAACCTCCAAGATATAGATTGATTTCAGAATACCAGGCTCACGAAAATAAAGTTGATATTTAGTCCTAAAAATTAACTCCTTCACTCTGGTCAGCACAGAAACTGGCTATATAGTGAACATTATTACACTTAGAGAAAGCAACTGTGATTGATATCTCTTATATGTGAGTTTTGAAATGTATCAGAACCATAAAAAAAATGAAGCAAATAATGCAGAACAACATTTTAATGAATTCGTTCTATCAAAAAAAAAAATGCATTATACACAATGCTTCAACTCAGCATATAAAAGAGGTTATCTCTAAAGTAAAGACCGCTTCATTGTAAAAACTTTATTCTGAAAACTTTATAAATATTTTTTATTTCTCTAAAACTACATACCTTACACTACTTCTCTATATAATCGCCACATGAATTAAGACATTTATTGTAGCGATACACCAGCTTCAATATACCCTCGTCGTATTCTTCTGCCGCTAGTCCATTTAGCCACTGATTAACAGCCTTTTTAAATTTATCTTCACCCGTGAATTGCTTACCGCTCAAAAATTCTTTTAATTTCCCAAACAAATGGTAATCAGAAGGAGCTAAGTCCGGACTATATGGTGGGTGATCGTAAATTTCCCATCCAAATCTTCTCAGTAAATCACGTGTCAAACCCGCAACATGTGGACGTGCATTATCGAGCAGCAGGGCGATGCCGTCGGTCAGCCGTCCAATGCGACCAATAACAGCTCTTGAAATATCAGGAAAAAGAGGGACTAGGTCGGAAATCGTCAAGCGACGATATTTTCTGATTTAATCATCGACGCGTTTCAACAAGTCCTCGGTGATTATCGAGAGCCTCCCCGTACGTTCTTCATCATACACATTAATTCTGTTATTTCTAAACCTTTCAAAACATTTTCAGACGTTTCTTGCATTCATTACTTTATCACCGTACACAGAAACCAACTGCCTATGAATTTCAGCCGGTTTAACGTTTTGATGGTTTAAAAAAACGTATGACTCCACGTATTTTACAGTCGGCGGCAACATCGATTTTCCTATTCATTTTATAACGCAATAACTCACATGTAATCAAAGATAATACAACGCGACAAATTACAGACAACAATGCAGTGTGTACATTACTAGCGTGGCCATGAACGACGCAGGTTTGCCAACTTAAGGAGAGAAATTTCCCAGCTGTCTTTACTTTAGAGATTTCCCTCGTAGTTACAAAACAATTCATTCAAAATAACCAGGAAAACGAAAAAGATTAAAAAATTTAATGTATTCGTATAATTTACTCATCGATTAACTTGTGTTTTTTCTTCATTAATAAAGAGAAAAATTTTTAACAGAATTTTATAAACTGATGAACTAGGTCAACAGACTATACAGAGTGTAAAAAAATAAATATTTGGGTTTTAAAGCGATTTAATATCTCTTAATTTTGACTTACAGTAGTCAATAACGAATAAAATGAAAGTTACCGTAAGAGTTTTTCTCTACAATGTCCAATGTGAGCAATTTTTGTCAAGAGGTACAAATCCAACCGATAGAAGATTTACTCACATATTTAAACCAGCATACCTGGAGTAATGGAAACGACAATTCTTTCAATCCTGTATTTCAAATCGGGAAGATCGTTAGTATTGGATGAACTACACAAAATCCTTTATAAAACCCGAATGACTTTGGAAGCCACCGAAACAAAATCTGTTAGCGAATTCATGCAGACCAATTCAGCGGTCGGGGAAAACATCATTCAACCGATCTCGTACAGAGTTATACCATTGAGGAGGAGAACCATCTTGTTGCCAAATAAAATTCCCTAATCCATCTTGCAGCCGAGAAAAAAGCCATGTACGCCGCATATCCAAATAAGAAACCCTTGTTACGCTGGCTTCAGTGGAAAAAAACAGCCTATAAATTTGCCGTTGAAAACATCTAACTTTAGGAAATCCCTTTCGCATTGTAAAAGAGTATGGGGATTTTCTGACCCGGACATTTTGTGTGTAAAATTTTCCATTAAGATGAAATATTCACTCATCACTAAACATTACATGATCAAGAAAGAAACATTTTATGATCAAAACATTACACGGTCACTTTCATACTGTAACATTTCGATCGCGAAGACGGTACGCACGGCGTAATCGGTAGGCTTAAAAGCTTTTAACAGCTGTAAACGGTTTGGACAAATACATAAGCATTTTTTAAATCATTCCACACTGTCATCTCCGATGTATTAACAATGTTTGCCAGTTGATATTCCTTTCATATTTTTTTAGAACTACGCAGGAAATATTCCCTGACACGTTCAACATTTTGTTCAAGCATCCTTAGTTGTCCCGTACATTTTTGGGGCTCCCGCTGGTTGGGATGGCCGCGTCGCCGGGGTATGGTATCCCGTGCGACCGGGGGCGTGGTTTCGTTCCGCCTGTGGTGGTCCTGATCGTGACTTGGTAATGCCACGCGACACTCCATGATGGGACCGGGCGAGGGTACGGGGTTTGTCCCCGGCTTTTGCACGGACCGGAATGAGGTTACGTTCCCCTTGTTAGGTGACCTAAATTGGTCGACTTATTTGGGGGTAGGTCTAAATTTCTATGTTGCCTAAGACATAATTTTGATTAGTGTGAGTGTAGCACTGATTTACCTTTCAACTCGTTCGTTTTCTTAGGCATTCACAGTCACGAACGGTGCTGTCAAATCTGGACTAGAAGCGGGGTTCGCGCTTCCGCGGTTTCGGTCAGTTAGTTTGATGTGAAGATGTCGGGTTTGAGGCCTATGTGAAGGCAAAATTTGATTTGTATTTTACTGATGCAAATGTCTGCCGAGGCATTTACATCGCTGGCATCCCGATCGAGACCTGGCTGATGATTGTGAGATGTAATCAGTTAGAGGGTCTAAAGACGACCTCCGGTAAAGCCCCTCAGGGCTCGGAACGGAGAAGGTGGTGTGGCGACCGGTAACGTCACAAGCAGGGTGTCTTCCCCCTACGGGGTTGGGATGTCCCGTACATTTCCCTTTTCACTGATACCCAATCGTTCCAAACCGATTATTGTCATCGAAACAAGTTACTGTTACTCGGATAATCACAATTAAACTTTCTACAGATCGCACGTTAAGCTGTATCAAAAGATTCACATTTAGTAAACTGCAAAATTTAAAAGGTTTTACGTCAGGAGTCGCCATCTTTGCTAGTAGCGCTATCAAGCAAAAAGATAAGGAATCAAGTATTGGTCACGCGCGCAACAAAAACTTTATTTTTTCTCTTTGATTCTGGCCTTAAATCAATTCTGTACTTCTCATTCAAGTGATATTATATCTCAAATTAAAACTCCGATTCTTTTTTTTTGTTTTTTTTTGTTTCCGGTATATTAATATGTTCAGGATCAGATAATTTCATTTTAGAAAGATAAAATCTGTTGGGGAAGACAAAGAAGCTATTGGAATATATAAAATGGATTCTAAAGCTGTAGAATTTGGTAATGACGTTACGGTAAAAACATTAGTTCAAAATAAAAAATAATGTAGCACAGCACAAAACCAGTCAAATAACAGAAAATTTAAAAGAAAACATCAAATTACTGTATATGTAAAAAATACATCTGCCGATTTGAAAATTGAAGCGAATTGGATAAAAATAAGACCACATATAAGAATAATCTTAAGATTTAAATCAATATTTGAAAATGTTCTAAACTACAGATCCGGGTTAGAATCAACTAAAATCACATTCAACCTAACTACAAATCTGTTCCAATCAGGCGATTACTTGTTTTATCAACGCATTACTTTTTTAAAAATTTTATAAATATATTAATAGGTTGTTTTTTACAATTACATGGATGTTAATATTATAATAAAGTGTTTTATATTTATTTACTTACGTTCAGGAATATATACATATAATTTGTACTTTAACTAGGAAGATAAGATAAATGGAATAATAAATTATTTAAAAAAATGTTTAATGGGAATTGAACCCGGCACCAGCTGATTTAAAAATCGTCAGAAGTTTTTTATTATCATTACATCTTAACAGTAAGCCTAAAAAATAATAAAACTAATACTTGCAATTCAAATATAATACACAACTAAAAAACAAAGTCATTTAAAACACTTAACTTTTTGTTAATCTAATATTGTCGTTTGTTTATCATACACCTGTTCTGTTCGTAGCCCGTTTTAAAAAAACAATTTTTAAAATCTTGTTCAATTAAATGTAAAAAAAAAAATTAATAGAAACATAAATAGTTAAATGTATAATGATGTATAATTTATATTACAAAGTTTTGTTTATTATAAAATGTTTTGATAATTGTTACTTTCTTTTTTTAGTAAAGAGCATACATAATTGAAATTCAACATATTTTTTTTATGATGCTTTTAAGACGTCTAAAGAAATATAAGACAAAGTTGTCTAAGCAAGTTTATGTATATGAATAATCATATATGAATAATCATATATGAATAAACGTATAAGATAAAAAGAGTAATCTTTAAACTGAATAGGAAAAAAGAAGAATATTTTAGGGCGGAGTAAAATTCTTCGTTCATTTATTTCTTATTTGCATATTGGGCGTGTTAGTAAATTAATGATAAATATACCAAAATGTACCCTTATGTTTTACGCCTTTGTCGTATAACATGAAGATTCTTTGAATAAGTACATAAACACTATTATTACAGGTATTACTGTTAAAAGTCATTGTTTTTTTTAACATTTATAAAAATAAAACCATCAACAACAGCGAATAAATTAATTTATTTTTACAACCGAATATCTACAACGAATGTTAGAATAGTTTTTTTTTTATTATTCATTAAAATTTGATGAAGTCAATACCCTATATAACCTTACAATTATTATTAATTCTTTAAGCAAGATCGTGTAGCTTGCAAATACCAATCTACCAATCGATTAGTTTGCTATAACCAAATATGAAACTTCTTGAAAATGGTCGCTGAAAAACATAGAACTGAAATTTCGGGCTACACGAAATTTCCATTGGATATCCTACGGAGAGAGTCGTTTTATGGATTTATGATATTGTAAAGACACAAATACCAATTACAGTTCAGAAAAAAACAGCTAAATAAAATGTATGATATTTAGAAAGTAGGCATTTTTATCATAAATTTAAAACAACTGGTGAAAAACCGTTTCTATAGACATAAATCTTATAAATTCCTTAATTCTCTAAGTCCTCAAATTAATTATAGTTTTCAATAAAATCTTCAATCTATATAAAATAATACTTACCACTTACAACAATACCAATTACAATACAACATATAATAACAATACAACAATACAATTACTACGTACAGCAATACTTACACTTCCGAACAATTTTTACTCTTAAGTATCCGAGCGCTTTCGGAGTCACTTCTCCATCATCAGGGATTATATGAAGTTATTAATTTAATATTCATGTATATAATTTTTATGTATAACTATAATTAAATTGAAGTTAAAATTGTTGTGTTCATAATAGTCGATTGTCAAATAATAAAATAAGTTATACGTTAATAAAAATGTAACGTCATGTCCGTAAGATGTTTATGACTATTATCTCTCTCTCTATCTAAATATATATTATGAAAACAACAATTTAATTATAATTACACATAAAAAAGTATATACATGAATATTAAATTAATAGCTTCATATAATCCCTAATGATGGAGAAGTGACTCCGAAAGCGCTCGGATACATACATTAAAAATTGTTGGTAAGCGGAAATATTACTTTATATAAATTATATTAATACCAACGGTGCCAAATACTAGGAAAATTAAAAATCTTCAATGTTAAAATTTCTAGCGTTAGATGTAAAACTATCAAAAGTTTGTTTCCAAATATTCAAAATATGGTAAAAATTGACACGAACGATGTAAATTTGTACAAAAGGATTAAATAATACAAATTTGGCAAAATAATTTTTATTGATAACCAACGCGAATTAATTGAATTTCAAACTGCAGCTGTACAAAACCTTGTATCGATTACTTTAATGAAGAAGATAGACTGTTATAATAAAATAAATCTTTTAAATGTACAAGTAATAAAAACATTTGTACAGTTCTTTTAAAAATTTATAACTAACAATTACTTAAAAGAGTAGACTCGAAAACAGCTTTCAGGCAATTCACGATATTGGAATGAAAATCAATTTATGAAGAATGAAAAAATTTTAACGTGTAATAGATCCGGAATTCAAGGGGTAAAACATAGAGTAGAAATATCCTATTTTTTAAAATAATTAAGATCTAACCATCAGCAAGTAAAATACTAACGATTTTTTGGTCGCTAAAATCCAGTTTTCTACAATTTTTGAAAAGACAGTATACCATCATTATCAGTACTACTGTACACAGATATAAACTACCGGGTTGGTTTAATGGTGGACTCGTCATCACAAATCAAATGATTCGAATTCGAAAGTTCTAAGTTCTAAGGCACTTTTATACGGATTTGAATACTAGATGGTGGATACCGGTGTTCTTTGGTGGTTGGGTTTCAGTTAACCACACAACTCAAGAACGGTCGACCTGAGACTATACAAGACTACACTTTATTTACATTCATACATATCATCCTCCTTCATCCTCTGATACAATACCTTACGGTAGTTCCGGAGACAAACAGAAAAAGAAAAAACTGCACCCAGATATGGTTGAAAATACAGTGAAACCCGCAGTAATGAAAAAAAGAAAGGAAGTATCTTCAGGATTATTCATGATTACATACTGCATAAATAACACTTGAAACCATACAAAAATTAGGTAGATTCTTCTACAAACACTTTATTACCTAGTCTACACTTTGCCTCATGAAACTACTTTTTGCTTGGGCTTTTCACAAAGTCATTTTCACAGGGTCAGTTTTAGTAGCAATGAAGAAGTAAAAACAGGTAAAGTCAAGAAGAAAAACAAGAATATGGTTCAGACCTCAAGATAAAAACATTTTGCTATTGGTTTAAGAAACCAATCTAGAGCGATCTATGAAACATAATTGTAGCTAAAGTTAATATTTATCAACAAATAATTTGTTAAAATTTATTGGAAAGTGTTTTAAAACATCAACCGTTGTTAATCGTATCACTTATTGAATATCCCATATTTTATACCAACTCCAATATATTTTTGCAATAAAAATTTAACTTTTAAATTTAACATTTAAATGCGATCTCTCCGACCATTATTTCTAAAACAGTAACCGATTAATTGTAAAGAGATTTAAACTAAAAAATGAACAAAGAAATATCTCCTCTGTTACTTGTTAATATGACAGTCGTATGTTCACACATAGTGTGTAATGTTTACACAGGTTTGTGACAACAAGTTGTGTTTATGTTAATTTGGTAACTTGATATTTTCTTTCATCTGATTCAATATTAATTTAATTCGACTGAAAAGTAATCCGGAAATGGCCACAGTTGTGTCCGTAATTTCTGTAGACTAGGTTTTAGATCTCTACTTGAAAAATGAATTTTTTCCATTATTAGATTACAATTATGTTACAATTTCATTGTAAGAACTGTTGAAGGTAATTATACCACTAAAAATGTTTAATTCAATAAATTATCTTACCGATATAAACCTTTTCATGCCTAGTTGACAAAAAATGGAGAAAATGTAAAATTGTTTCAATAAATTTCTAGGAATTACGTAAGGGCTCAATATTTTTTAAATCTGTTTAACTTTTAGATTTAACTTCTTGATTGCCTATTTAACCAAAACCAACGAATATTTGAGAGCGTATAAGGTATTTCATATTTGGGATAAATAAAAATATATATTGCACATTGTGATTACATAATTCTTATGTTTTTAAAAAAAAATTAATTGTTTACTAATTTATTTATTTATAAAGCAACAACAGGTTGATGCCCAATAACAGTTACCGTTGGATGATAATAAATTTTGTAACTATAAAAAATACTTTACTTGACCGGGACTCGAACTTAGATCTTCCGAATGAAAGGCAGAGAAGCTACCATTTCACCACGGAGATAGACGAAGGTAGTCGTAATTCAAAATGTAACTTTTTACAAAAAAAAAAAAAACTAAATTAAGTTGTTTTATACATAAAATACTAATTACAATTTTAATATAATTTTTCTACAATTTAATATAATTTTAATACAATTTTATCATTTAGTTTGCTTCTGAAAGAAATGAGAAGAAAAAAATTTAAATGATAAATCTTAAAATGTATAAAAGAGATAAAATACGAAGAAAAACTGTTTAGAATGGGAGAATAAAGTTCCTGTACAGAAATTTAGTGGACATATAATAAATGTATACCGAGAGATTTATACGTTTGGCTTGGACCTAGTGTAGTGTGTGTAAGTGCGCGCGTGCGAGAGACTATTTAATTTATCGTTGATAGTTCTGTAGACCCAACAAACTGATTTGAACAAAATTAGAATACAAATGTTCCATTATAAGAAGAAGGCCCAATTAGTTTTTTTTGCATATCTTTTCAAACAGTATTGCCAACAAAAGAAAACAATTTTTTTTATCTAATATAATCAAGCAATATTATTTCTGTAGCAAATTATATATATACTCCTCCAGTGTATTTAAGTGTGGAAACAGCTTTATAGTGTATATCTGAGAGGTATTTGGAAGAAGCAAAAAGCAGAAATGAAGTTCTACATAGTGAAAAATATCTGCATTATGGTGGGTTTTTAATTTTTGTCCACCCTCTTACATCCATTATACTGAATAAAATTTAATTTTTTTAAATAGAAAGGTGGACATATGACTTCTACTTAAAATTTTACAACAAAAAAAATGGTGAAACCAGTTTTTCTGTTAATGCTTTCGTTACTGAGTTATAAATATTTAAATTTGCAATGACAGAAAACTCATATTAACAATAAAACGAGGTAAAACGCGCTGCATGAACATTTTTTTTGCATTTTACATTAATATTGCTTACAATAACGAACTTTAAACAGAGCTATAATTTATTAATAATAAACAATAACTACTAATTAAAAACACAATAAATTAAACGTCTATATCAACTGATATTATTTTCTAAATGAAAATTAACTTCCAGTGTTAATATTAGCTATTTGTTACTTATCGTAAATGAAACAAATCAGCTGCTCTACAACTTAAATTTAAGTTGTAGGCCTAGTGGTTCAAATTTGTTTTTAGTGAAAGTTTTATTATAAATTTTTTCATTCATTTATTCAATTCAAATAACAATGTCTTCTGTAGTTGAAACTGAAAGAATAACTGTTCGTACGGGTTTGGTGGTGACAGACATGTTTTGTATGTGTATGGTGACAGTTAAGCCTTTACAAGAGATATGTGACTCATTTATGTGTCATACTTGTTTGTCTACCTTCTTATTTAAAGAAATTAAGTTTGATTTAATATGGCGGATCCAAGATGGCAGTCAAAAATTAAAAACCCACGATAATGCAGATTTTTTTGCAGAAAACTATGTAGAACACCATTTCTTTCTGTCTCCATATATTAAAAATCAATTTATAAGATAATTTATTAGAATTTTATAAATAATAATAATAATAATAGATAGCTTTCATATGTGCAGTATAAAGCTGTTACCATAGTTAAATATCGCCCAGTATATATATATATATATATATATATATATATATATATATTACTACTTATATATATTTATTAATAATAAATAATTATAGAATAAAAAATTATTCTATATATGGAGAATATTTTATAAAAAAATACATCACATTTATAAAAAACATTATTATTCATTATAAATATTATATATATAATATTTTTTTATAAATGTGATTTTCAGGGATTTTTAATATGATGGGAATAAAATTATTATTAATAAAAAAAAATATGTTTGTGAAAAAGATAAAAGATAAAGGGAAATAATATTTAGGTGTAGTTCTAATATATTGTATTAGATATTTATTTATAAAGGGAGAGGAATGTAAATATTTAATCAATTAATTAAAAGACGTAAATATCCCTGACAGATATGACATATTTACGCTACTAAATTCCATGGGGCTAATGACTATAGTTGTTAAAGCCTGTTTTCATAAAAAAAAATAATAATAATAAAAAGACGTAAACCTTGTACTTGAAATCAACGTGATATCTAGCGTATGTTAATTATAAAACTGAAATAGAGAAACGGGTAACAGAGCGAGTGTCATGCGGCAGTCATACGTTGAAAAGACCACATCTTACATGAAAGATTTAAATAAATATTTTTCAACAAAGAAGAAACGAACTTTATTTTCTAATAGAATTTTAGTACTTCATTTTTTTTTTTAGTTATATTTTATTAAGTTCTATGTTGATTTTAAGTTAAGTTTTAATTTTTATATACTATTAATTGGTTTAATTCACTGCAATTATTTTCATAGTTTTATAATATGTACACTAACTTTTACTTTTTCACATTAACTAACAGATAAGCAAATCGGTAGCTTTTTCTTTCTTTTTCTGTTTACACTCCGTAACCATCGTAAGGTATTATTTCAGAGAATGAATGAGGATGATATGTATGAATTTAAATGTAGTCTTGTACAATATCAAGTCGACCATTCTTGGGATGTGTGGTTAATTGAAACCCAACCACCAAAAAACACCGGTATTCACGGTGTAGTATTCAAATTCATATAAAACAATCCGTATTAAACGGTATCCTATCAACGTCACTATAATAGAAATATTTATCTAATCAGTCAACTAATGGTATTAAATTTTATATGCCCCTTAATAAGGAAAGAGATGCCAATGAAGTATTCGCGTACCTTTTTTTATTACTTACTTTTATACTAAGTATAAAGCAAACAAAAAAAAATTGTATTGATTAATTTAACCAGTTATAAAACTCAAGAAGGTATTTTGTTTAAATTATCATAAAACGTAGGTTAAATCAACTCAGATTGTTTTATTTTGTGACTACACATAAAAAACTAATTTTTAAAAATGTATAACTTCCCTTCTATCTCTGTGATAAAATATACTTTAAAAACTAATTTTATCCTGAACAAATCAATAAAAGAATAATCTAAAAAATTGTTCAAATCAATAGCTAGAAGATTAAATTTGATAGAAACCAGTATTCTTAAAATTGGGTTTGTACTTCCTTAATCCTTACATTTTGAAGAAGTAACCACCTCATTAACAACAAAGACATCTGAGTCGATGATGTTGGAACAGTAAATAGATATATTTTCATAATTATTGGTTTTAATAGCGAGTAATGTATTATTTTTAACACCTTAATAAAGATAGAGTATTGTGTGTTTAATTTCTTTTTATGGTAGAATCCATAAATTGTTTTTAAAAATGTATAAATTGATGCTTTAGAAGGTAGTGGAATTTTTTCTTTTAATGTTTTTAACTTTTTTTAATTGAAAAATTATTGAGTATATTATATTTTACGTTAAAAAGCAAACAAATTAAAAATCATGCAAGAAAAAATTTCTTAAAGTACAAATCTTATCCATCTATATATATAAAAATGAATGTTTGTCTGTCTGTCTGTCTGTATGTCTCTTATCCCTTCCTAAACCGTTCATCCAATAGTGATGAAACTTTGGGGAATGATTGGACGCATGCCCGGGAAGGTTTCTGAATTAGTTTGGACCCGCTAGGTGGCGCTGGCGTCGAGATATTTCGAAAAATTGTATTTATGGTCCGATTTGCCTCATATTCAGAATACATGTTACTTACATGGAAAGAATTATCTCTGCAAAAAATGAACCCGCTACAAGGTGCTGGGGTTGAAATATTTAGAAAAATTATATTTATGGACCGATTTGGTTCATATTCAGAATATGAATATTAGTTACATGAAAAGAAATATTTTTGCAAAGATTATACCCGCTAGGTGGGGCCGGTGTCGAGATATTTACGAAACAAACAAACAAATATACAAACAGACTTTTTTATTCTATATATATATATATATATATAAGGCATGTTCGTATGTGTGTTCGCTAAGGACAAAAAACGAATGGACCGATTTACGCACGGACAAAAGGCAAAAAGGGGGAAATGGAAAACTGGAAAAAGGGGAAAAGGTGGAAAGAGAAAAGGGGAAAACGGGAAAGGATAAAAAGGAAACTTGGAGAGGGTTGAGGGAGAAGGGTGAATGGGAGAAGGTGAAAAGGGGAAGGAGAAGTGAAAAGTAAAATTTGTGAAGTTCAGTTTTTAAATTTTTTTATCAAATTTTCAATTGTGTTCATTTAAACTCTCTTTCTCCCACACACACACACACACACACACACACTCTCTCTCTCTCTCTCTCTCTCTCTCTCTCTCTCTCTCTATATATATATATATATATATATATATATATATATATATATATATACATTGCCGGGTCTACTAGTTAAAAAATAAAAATAAATAATAGCATTTAAACAGAATCAATGGTTCTTAATATGTCCCACCATTTTCATGATAGTAGGTATAACCAAGTAGGTGGTTCCATCACCGTGCGGTGTGAGGGGGAGGGTTTTTAGTGGGTTCCCGCCTTCAGCGGGAAACCCTACACACCCAGCAGTACGAGCTGCTGTGCTTCTGGTTGCAGATTTTCCCTCTAACACAAAAAGAAAAGAAAGGTATATAACTAGTATACCGAATTAAGCCTCTACCCGGCTCTAGGAAAAAAATTATTATATAGGTGGCGAACAACTTCAAACAAAAATTGAAGGGTAGTAGGGAAATTCCCTTTTTGGCATCAGAAAAAAAAACCAAAAAAACTCCTTAAAATATTTTTATTTGATTTTAAAAGGAAAAAAAATTATCGTGTTTTATTTATTTAAAAAAATTTTATATTTTAAGTGTTACTTATTTCTTAACTTTTTAAAATAAACACCATGTTAACGTTCAAGGTTAATAAGATCACATTTATTTATATTATTTAAAAATAATAAAGTAATATTCTATATTATTAAAATTTTTTTTTTTCAATATTTCATTCTTTTTAAATTTTTTTATTTCTATTTTTTCCTATACTCAATCCCGGCCCCTCCGAATTACATACCTTAGACATTTATGTTGTCTGTCTATCATCGGTTAATCTCTGGGTATAACTGTCTCTAAATATAAAGAGAATTACAGATCAATAGAGGCACAGTTTCATAGAATTTTTAAACCTCGATTTTTTTTTATCCCGGGAGATTTCAAGCACGTTGAATAATTCAAAAGGGTGTTATTTTTTTAACAAATAGTAGTATTTTCACTCTTTTATATATTATAACATCCAGTAAAGTAATAGTAAGGATTTTTTAATCTCTTAAAAGGTTATTAGAATAAAGTAAAAATATATATATATTTAAAAAATGAATGATCCAACTTACAAACTTCAAGCATTTGTCGAAAAAAATATGAAATGTACTTTTTTTGTGGTACATTTTTTGTAGAGAAAAAAAATTAATTGAACAGTACTGAATAATTATAATTCAACCCTTTACATCAAAAAGATAAAAACAACTTTATTCAGTTTACAACTGATGATTTTTAAATCAAGTATAATAAAATCTTAATTTAAATTAGTCCTATAGCGTTCACACATATAATCAAATATTAATAAAGATATTTTCTTAATCTCCAATTAGCATCTAAAAACCAAGGTTAGGCGACATAATAGCAAAGTCCATAAACAAAGATCGCGGATGTTCATCTCTTTTTATAACGGTAGCTTTACAAGCAGTTTAACCAGAAAAAAAGTCCTTTGAGTTGTTGAGACTATTATCGACAATGTGAAAGTACGGAGTTATATTTTTACCGATTAAAAATCTAAACCATGCATGATATATCATGACTTACAAGCTTAATAAGAAATCGTAAAATTTAAAAAAATATATTTCTTGAAAAAATTCGTTTTGTATGTTTTCATAAACTGTTCAATAAAAAAAAAAGAAACAAAAAAGAATTGCCATAAGAATATTATGAATTGTGATTTTAGAGATCAGATATGGGAGTTTTATGTTAACTGATTTTATGTTTTTTTTTCTAGGGCTTTATGTGCCTTAGACAATAAATCTAAAAAATCAAAATAATCTGTTTCCTAAAACTATGTAATTGATTTTTAATATGAAATTTATGGTAAGTTAGCTTATAAAGGAGTTATTTCTGAAGTTTAATTTATTTATTGCGTTCAAAGACTCAAACACAAGACCATTTTACAGCCTTTTTGACAAAGGAAATATATAATATTATTTAATTTAAAAAAGAAAAATACTATTTTTATTAAATTATATTCCACTACATTGATGATAAAAACCAATTAATTGAAGAATTTATGCCAATAAAATAAATATTAGTAAATAAAGACTGCAGCATAAATGTTATTTATAAATTAATACGTAAAATTAAACTAAAAGTGTAATAAAATAGATAAATATATTGCATAAAAAGACTAAACCGTATTATAGCTTAAATATAACAGCGCTTCTAATTGGAGAATTAAAAACAAATGAACAGTTATAATGTAGCATATTAAATAGGTAATGAAACTTTAACTGAGGACAATAAATCCAATTTTTTTAAAACAGTGTAGGTGTTTATAAATTAAAATTAAGAAAACAAAACCTTAAAACATTTTGTGTAGGTATGATCAACAAAAGAGGTTTAAAAACGTTTATAAAAACATTTACAAACATATAAGAATGACAAACAAAAATCTTATTATGCAGATTGCATTAAAAAGTGATAAAATAAAATATTTTTAAAACCCACGAAGCCGTCTTGAAGAAACATATCTATTGCAGCGGTCCCTGGCGGCTTATAACGTAGATCTAATCTAAGAACCTGCTCTGAAGTGATTCCTATGCCATGAAAAAACCGAATCGAAATCGGTTCAGTAGTTTTTAAAGAAAATGGTAACAGACATACACAGAAACGCATACACAACTCTTACTCAAATATACCGATTCCGTTCTGTTGTGGGTAAAAATAAATCCCTTTCGGCGCACCGAAAGACGGAGGTAGATTTCACCGCTGCTAAGTACGGGATAAAAAAGATTTCCACCTTAAAGTTAAGAAAAACTTCAAATTACTCAATACGACAATGGTTGCATGTGAAAAAAGTTTTACATGTTTAGCATACGATAAGCCCCATCTTAAAATTGCAGCAATATGTTTGGTCGTCCCTTGCCGTAAAGGTTTGTCATATCAAAAATTATTTGAGACAAAAGTTTTAGGTAATTTTTAGAGGACCACTTTAAACCGATTCGATACTTTGCCTATTAAGGGAGGTATGATTTTTTTTTGTCTTCGAAACCCCACTTTTTCCACCCCCTGGGTCAATGGTTGGCGATATCAAAAAACTTTAGTTAGATAAGTTTTAGGCCCTTATCCAAAGAATAGTAGGAACTTTAAATGAGTTCGATATTTTACTTAATAAGAAAGTTACAGCAATATTTTGTTGTTTTTTTAAAAAAGCTCCCCGCATTTCCACCCCCATGATCCGAGATTTTGGGTCGTTATATTTTATGTATCAATTTGAAAATGATTGGCGCAAAATTACGGCAGTTATTGTTCCACAAGAAAGTGAAATATATATACAGTGAACATAAAAACTAATATGTACATATACGTTAACATATACAAATCAATAGCAAGTTTACACGTATATAAGAAATAATAAATTTAAGTTATGAATCTATGCATAACACAAAAATAATTATAATAAAATAGTCCAAAACAATTTAAATAATAATTTTAAATTCAAAAACAACAAAAATAATAGAGTTTTCATTATGGTAATTATTGAGTGATGATTTTAATAATAATTTTATTTATATCTAAGTAGTAGTATATCACGTTTTCACTTTTACATCTTCTCCTTCATCCAATTTCATTTGTATTACAGTTTAATTAGAATTGCTGGTAATTATACAACACTATCAATATATAATGCATGTGCAGGTAAAAATAATCACAAAAGAGAGTTATATCACTATCAAACAATACTGACTGTTTTTAATTACTAACACAATTTCATAATAATTTCACTTTTAATAATTTACATTTTTACAATTAAAAAACTCATAAATGAAAATATACAAAATCAAAACCACAATATTAATTCTAATAGATTTTTAAAATAACAACAATTTATAAATAACAATCTTTTAAAAATAACAATAATTTCAAAATAATAAAAATGAACATTACTGCTAGGGTTATAATTACGACGAAAGTTAAAGAATAAGCTTAAGAATTTTTTATTTATATTTCCGTGTTTCGCCTCCACCACTCTTATTGTAACCTTAGCACCCCCGAACGGACAAAAGTGGCTAGGCAGTAAGGAACCAATGACAACTGAACTAGTAAATAAAAAGGGAAAAGGAATTAAAGAAGGACTAAACCATCCAATAAGTGATTACACTTCTAAGGATAATAATTCGTCGCTACGTAATCTTTTCAAATTTTTAATAAAAGTCTTCTCATCTTCCCAAAAGCTTAGCTTATCCTGAAACTTCACTACAATGCCGGTACACCGCTCAATCGGAGACACGGTAGAACCAATCGGTGTCACAAATTATCTAAAAGACCTCACTGACCTGGCCTGGTTTCGTAAGACAACTTGGTAATGCGTGGAAGTTTTTTGTATAAAGCTTTATAAAAGAAAACCATGTCAAAGTACGTTCTTCTACCAGATAATCTGGGAAGTCTAACTGCCTCAACTAATCCTCTCTACCATTGTCGACAAAACAAAATATAATAATAATGCAAATTTAAGTTTACACTTTAAAAATTAAACACAACATAAAATAAAAATAGTGCAAATGATATTTGTTATTAAAAACTGGAACGTAGAAGTTATGAAATTAATTTAATAACTTATTTTAAACTTAAATTATAATCATATAAACTCTGAAATATTAGTTCTTAACTCTTTAAATAGATGCCGTACAAACAGTAGGTGATCAACTATATTAAATGACTGGAAAGAGACAATGTTTCGTACTATATTTATAAATTTTAATTTAACACTCATCTGATGAAACAATCACGTGATTATATTTAAAAGTATTACTGACGGTTAAGTCTTATTATTAAATATATCTATTAATTAATAATATCTAACTTTATAGTAAGGAGATATATAGCTAGGATTACCTTCGACCACCTCTAACTTTATCTATTATTAAAGATGAAATACCTGTTAATTGCTGGTTAAACTAGGTAGATATTCGAAAGATAATAAATTTTAATCGGATGTTAAGATTCGAACTTATAAAGCTTTTAATTCGTAAACCGGTGTTCTACCACAACGCCATTCTTATATTGAAACGTTTTAATTGCTCAAATAATTACACATAATTTCCAGTATATCCACAATATAACTTCAGAATTTTTTCATTACTATTAAAAAAAAATATCGATAGACCGTTCGAAATCCGTATCGTAATACACAAAAGCATTGAAAGAATAAAAAAACAACTACAGTAGTATTTTCGTGGATTGTTTTTCAAACCCAATTCTTTCTGTTTATTAGTCAATAAATTGAAAAGTTATTAGCATCTCTGCAATCTCTATTGTATTATTTTAAAAAGAGGACTGAAGCATAAACCCTTTCAGCTACAATAGTCTATTTTTGTAAAAAAAATAAAAAATAGAACTTCCATTTTCTATTATTTTATTTTATGTCATACTTTTAATTTTTCATTCAATTTTTAATTAAATAATACTTTATCTATCCAATCATAATACTTTTTTTTTTTAATTCACCTTAACTGAGTTATATAAATGATTTGTTTAATTTTTTAAACAATTTGTTTTAAAGATTGTTTTCGTCAGGTAAGATTTCTTTATATTTCTAAGTTAATAATTATAATGAGATAATAAGTGTTCGTTAATTTATTATTATTTTTGGAATAATGCAAAATTAAAGATATATTTTTTTAAATAAACAAGTTTTAAGTTTGAATAATTTTTCTTTTAACCTGATTACGCAGTTAGGCGGAATGAAAAGTATTTAGATAATATAAAAATTTAATATAATATAAAAATTTCGGTTTTCAAATTTCAACGGAAAATCCATTTTGACCATCCCTGAGTCCATTTTGACGAGTTTGGACATGACGTCTGTACGTATGTATCTCTCATAACTCAAAAACGATTAGCCGTAGGATGTTGAAATTTTGGATTTAGGACTACTGTAATATCTAGTTGTGCACCTCCCCTTTTGATTGCAATCGCCTGAACCAAAAGTGTCAAAAAAAGCCTAAAATCCAGAAACATTTCGATTTTGGACTTTGTCTTAATTGCAGTAATAAGCCCTCACTGAGAGCTTTTCAACGATATATAAGTGGTACTTATTTTCATTGGTCCCAGAGTTATAGCCGAATAAAATTTTAATCAATGAAATATTTGGATTTTAATAGGGGAAGGGCTCATCGGTTCGAATCCGACTTCATCTCCTTTTTTTAATCTAGATTTTTGATTTATTAATATTTTATATTAATTATAGAGGTTAATAATTGTTAACTTCTGACTAAAAAAATTTGCAATAAATAATATTCAATAACAGTAAAAAAAAAATATGAAAAAAAATATCAGAAGTTATTAGTAAAATAAAATTTTATGTACTTTTCATTTTTTAAAAAAATGTATATATGTTATTTAATAGGCGTACAAGAAAGTCACGTGATGTCCGTATCAATTTTTTTAAACATGCTTTTTTAAAAAAAGAAATAAAAACAAACAAAAAAAAAGAAAAAAATCATACTAAAATATAAGAAATAGTTTTGTTTTCAGGAAAATTACTTTAAAAAAAATTACTTTCAAGAAAATTTCTCTCAAAAAATGTTTTTATTTATCCATGACTAAAAAGAAAAATGTGGAGCGCGCTCTTATGTGTAACCACTTTAAAATTAGAGCGCACCCCACGCTTATCTTTTTAGTTATGCATAAAAAGAAAATATTTTCAAAAGTAATTTTTTTGAAAACAGAATTATTTTTTACATTTTAGTACGATTTTTTTTAAAATTTATTTTTCTTTTAATAAAAGCTTGTATTTAAATTTTTTTATGTTTAATTTGAAGTTATTTAGTCTCCTTTAATAAGTTTCTCGATTCAAATATTCTAAAGCTGAATTTAAAATCTCAGTTGGTGTTCCCTCACGTTGATAATAATTAGTAATGTTTATTCGGCCACTTTGAAATATTCAACAGACTTTTAAAACTGCACGATTAATGAAACTATTACCGTGTAGTTTGAACGATACGTAAACTGATATGGTTTTACACACTAAACTCTACCGATTGATCCCAAAAAGTATATTTTTCATAAATGAAAGCTTGAAATAGAAATAATTATCAATTAGCCGTTTTAAATCACAGGGCTACACATCATACTTGTGAATGGATTATCATACTTCTTATTTAGATTTTTGCTTTGTTTTTACTAAAGGTTTTATCTCTTTAATAATAATTAAATGACCCTCTTACGTAAATTTTATTATCATTCATTTGTTTTTTCTCAAGAAATGTTGGAATGATTTTGCTAATTAGTTTATTAACAAACATCTGATTAATTTTAACATCCTTCAGGTTTAAAAATAATCTCGTGTTTTTAGTATCTGTCTATTTGTAATATGTATTTATTTTTAAATTAGTGAAACTAATAACACGTGCTGTATGAACAAATTAACTAACATACATTTAACCATATGTATATTTAAAATAAAGTTCTATAAACCGTATTCCTTTTTTGTTAACATAAAGAACCTATTGATAAAAAAAAACAAAAAAAAAACGAAAGTTGTGTACAGTAATTGTACCAGCTACAATAGAAGTATCATGACAATACGTAAATGAACCTACGCGTATCCGACAGAGCGCGTCTCCGCCAAGTTAAAACTTCTAAAGCACTAAATTTCCTCTAGTTCTTCATTTCCTCTGTCAAATTAATGTTCCGGTGTTGAAATACCCTCATCATCATCATTATATCTATTAAAAGTTTTTCCTGTTACTACACATTTACTTTTTTTTTTAACCTTTACGACCTTCACAGAAGTATCTATGGATGTAAATAAATTCATAAAACGTTTAATAAAAAGTGTTTATTTTAATAAATTACAAATATAATATATTTTAACCCGTTTAATGATTTATACACCATTATTCAGAAATATATTTACGGTATAAAAGATTATTAAAAGCGTGTAAATCCTTTTAAAGACGTTATTTTTTTCTATACATAAATCTAAAATAATTTGTAATATCTATTTAATTTAATTACATTTAAATAGATGCGGATAACATTGAAATGCCCTTTAAATTAATCGTATTTATTTATATTAAAAGAATTTAAATTTTATTTAAAAAAATCCTATCTCAAAACGGATGCGAACACAGTTATATAATTAAATGATCTGGATTGTTCGTCTCATTCCAACCTTTTCTGAAACACTGCCGCTATAAACAAAACCGTAATAATAAAAACATTCTGATTACGGTAATATTCAAATTCAATTTAAAGTAAATTTATTGCATATTTAACTAGACTTGATCCAGAAACTTGCAACGTTATTAAAAATGTTTGAAAATTAAAAAAAAAAAAATATATATATATATATATATATATATATATATATATATATATATATATTTAAAATGACCTTTTTTAGCAATGTATCGAACGACGGATGTACTTTGAAATGAATATCAGATAAAAGGTGCTGGGAATAACTTTTGAAGTCAAAAATATTAAAGACAATTCTAAAAAAAACCATGGTCAGAATAAAGAAATCAGATTTATAATTGAGGTTATGGAAAACAAGATTTTTATTAAAAAAAAAAAAAAATAATAATAATAATAATAATAGAGAGGACGATTTTAGAAGATAAGAAAATAGACTCCAAGAACAGTTCTCAAAAATTTTCAGCTCATTTCACAATAAAGAAATACGTGGACCAGAGACATCCCTGCCAAACATCCTTTGGAGATCTGGCTAAAACCTACAGATCAAGACCAGAAAGGAAGAGATCGAAGATAAAATAAATTGGCAAAAAACCGTACAAAGACGTTTATATAGAAGATAAGTTTGCAGAAGGGATAAGGTTCCAGGAGAAATAAGTCTTGCCTCCTCATGCAGGTAATAAGTTAAGGTTCAGTCTAGCCAATAATATTTTGACGCTAATCGTTTCTTAACACTTTTCTTTTTTTTTCTGTTTAGCCTCCGGGAATTACCATTCAGGTACTACTTCAGAGGATGAATGAGGATGATATGTATGAGTGCAAATGAAGTGTGTAGTCTTGCACAGTCTCATTTCGACCATTCCTGAGATGTGTGGTTAATTGAAACCCAACCACCAAAGAACATCGGTATCCACAACCTAGTATTCAAATCCATATAAAAGTAACTGCCTTTACTAGGACTTGATTTGGAAAGACGCGTTCACTACTATACCAAC
Source organism: Lycorma delicatula (assembly GCF_047948215.1). Taxonomy (NCBI): domain Eukaryota; kingdom Metazoa; phylum Arthropoda; class Insecta; order Hemiptera; family Fulgoridae; genus Lycorma; species Lycorma delicatula. The sequence goes on along the minus strand of NC_134457.1, from coordinate 198,518,045 downwards.
CCGGTGTGTTCGATTCTTAACACTATCCCTACCATTCTATTTTTAATAACAATATATCTCGTGTCGTGATCCAGAGATGTAGCAAGATATAAGTTATATATACCAACAAGGGACACAGATGTCTAGAAGTTAAAAAAGCTATAATTTCGGGCTTTATCATTGATAAAGCTCGAAGGAATGCTTCAACATCCTCTCTAGGGAATGAGTAACCCCATCCAGTTTACATTAATTCATGTGCGGATCACTCGGATATCTTTATTCAAGGTGGAAATAGCGTATGTCAATAATTTTGTGCTGAACAGTTGAAATAGTTCTGTAATAAATCTCTTTATTCGAAAAACTAAAGAGCCATTTAAGAACAGACACAAGCTTCAATAAGGATGATTAATCCCCCATTCCAAATTTTTTGTAATTTGTGGAATTTTTTAATTGAATACAAACCGTTTTAACGGACCATTACTAAAGGACTAGATAAAGTTTCAGGTTTAGTTAACGATAAAAATAACAAAAGTGGTGCCTTTTATCCAGAAGATGCATGAATAACAGTCAAGCTTCTCAATTTCCATACGCAAATAAAATATTCCGCACCGTATTATCATGCTCGATCTTAGAACTAATGTGCCTTAATACTCGTGTGAAATTATTTATAAGCAGTTTTCATCTAAAAAATATCTCCAGCAGTTAGTTAATTTAATATAATTTGAAATCTTTCACGTGGTTTGACCAACAAGATATTTTAATGCTAATTAAACGGAATATGATATTCATCTCTCGAATTTTTTTAATACTCCTTTTAACATTATTTATTCATATTCAAAAATGCATTTTACCAACTTTTGTGCACTAATCTCAAGTACTTAAACAGACATTAGCATTTCATCATCTAATTATTCAATAAAACGTACCTCATAATATGCCAATAAGAATTGTACCGTTTTACAAACCACTTTTTTCTTGTTAAATAAATAGATAAATATTTCTTTTTCTTTTTTTATTAATTTACACTATATAATTACTTAAATATTCTTTTTTAACACTTGACAAAACGGCAAATGCTTGATTAACATCTGATGTAACTATCGAACCGATTACATTGTAATATGGTATGGTTTAAATCGATATAAAACATAATTAAAAATTGTATAAAATTGATATAAAACATTGTTCGGTACGTAAATACTGTATGTATTAAGATCTATATATTAATTTCAAATATATGAAGCAAGTGTTATGTAGCAAACCCCCAAGTTAGGATATTGCATTCTATCAACTGTAATAAAGAGAAATATGCAATAATGAGAATGATGTTACCATCTGGAAAATAAGTACAGACAAAATTCAACAAGGAGCAAGAAATCTACGTGAAATAAAATGGCGATTTAAGATGACTACTAGTTAAATCGACATTTTTTCCCGCGTTTTAACCTCCGGGACCACCATTAGGTATTGTTTCAGAGCATGAGATGAGCGATTTGTAGCGTGTGTGAAAATGGTACGCCTGACCGGGATTCAAACACGGGACCTCCGTATAAAAGGCCGAGACGCTACCACTCGCGCCACGGAAGCCGGCTAATTTGACACTTATATAATGATAGATATTTTATACCAAAAAAAGGAGTTTATTTGGTTTCAAAATTCGCTAGTTAATCTTAAAAAATATTCTTCCTGAAAGTGATTTTCAGTTACTCATTAAGATAACGATAGAATTTTATAACCAAAATTTATAAATACTACGAAATGTAGTAATTATAGGTAAGGGAATATGAGTATTCACAAATATGGCGTTATAATTCTGATGCGAACATTTCATATAGAAAAAAAACCCGTCACTCATAGTGACGCAAAAAACCCGGATGAGGGGTATTATCGGAAATACGATAAATTAATAAATACCATTATAAGAATAAAATCTGAGGTAGATACAATATTCTCCATACTTAAAAAATTAAGTACATATTCAATGAATTAAATCAATCTGTCTACGTAGCATAATAAATCAACTTATTTTTAATTTTAATTTGTAATCCAGCCGCATTCTCATTATAATAATTAGGATATGCTAAAAACCTTAAATCAACTTATTTTTAATTTTAATTTGTAATCCAGCCGCATTCTCATTATAATAATTAGGATATGCTAAAAACCTTTTTTCAAGGCTACAGGATATTATATTACATTTGTTTATAAAAAGCGATGGTTTCAATAAACATTACGACTTAGTAGCTTGTAAAAATAACTACTAGGAAAATTGATCGATTTAAAACCATATCACACAACTGTAAAGTTTTAATCGTCGGTAGACACATAATATTTTTTCTTCGTTTTTTTTTTTTTGGTTCATCGAATAACTATAATTACTTAACTAACAGTAAACGGATGACTAAATGCGCTCTTAAAAATATTTAGGTACATAAATATTTATTAATACACTGTTATCGTGACAATTAAGCATTTCGTCGACTAGAAACCGGACATTTATCGATGAAGTTTATGCACGTCATAATACAATTATTTTGTTTTTATTTCAATAAATTCACAACTATACATATTTCCAGCTGATGAAAACAATGATGTAGAATATGTGTGAGGAGATACCAACAACAAAACTCCGACTTATGTATACGAATATTTGTAATTAAACTAACCGAATTTGATTATTTCGTTTTGAAAATTTCTTCTACTCCGTCGTCAATTTAGCTGTGTTACGAATTATCGAAGAATGTGTGGTTGGTTAAAACAAATAACTAAGATACAAAAAGTATTTGCATTTTGAGTTAAAAGATTAGATTGTTGAAATAAAAGTCGATTGGTTTTTAAAATGTTTATCTAGTGAATCTAGAAATAAACTATTACATATTATTTGTCAGTTTGTATAATTCTAAACAAGTATAGGATCATTGTGCGGCAAAGATAATTTTAGAGAAAATATAGGGCATCTTCTTCTGTATGTTAAATTTAATGTACTGTATTTTTAATTTGTTTCAGATGTTTTTCTACGATCCAGTTCATAAAATTAATAAGGTTACGGAACTGAACAAAACATATTAATATTTAACACAAAAAAAAAAATTATAACGCGAGGTCTGATGTTAAGAAGATTAAAAAAAGAGTAAGCAAACGTTACCTAAAGTAAACACCGGTAAGAAAATTACTGTTAAAAACAATGTTACATTAAACTAACATTAGAAGAAATGTATCAACTAAAATTACTTTGCGTGTAGGCTCCCATTAATAGAGCTTAAAAGAATTGTTACTATTTACATTAACTCTACTACCTTTTGGTATTTTAATTGTACTATTATAAATACAGGAGGCCTTTTTTATTGTAATAACTACCTTTACCCGCCCCGAATTCATATGTGTATAAGTCATTTAAAAGAGTAGCTTTTATGAATATAGTGGAAAAGATAATAATTACAAAAATAAAATAAATATTAAAAAATAAGTAAATAGAACAAATTTAAATAAAACCCTCTAAAAAAAATACTCTTACAATTCTTCTTTAAATTCTATTTATTTATTTTTTTTAATTTTTACTAAATTAAAAACAACTAATCAACTAATTAAGCTTTAATTTGGAACCGACATCAATAAGTTGAAATAGTAAAAAATCTTCTTATTTATATTTATATATATACACAAAAATAAATATTTGTGTGTGTGTGTGTGTGTGTGTGTGTGTGTGTGTGTGTGTGTGTGTATATACATACACAGAAAAATAAATCACTATGAATAAAAACTTTTAGTAAGAAATTCAATATATAGTAAATAAGACTCAGTTAAAAATAAAACTCAGGATGCGACGACATATTATAGAGACTACTGCCAAGCGTGAAATAAGGCTCTCTGAGATTTAACAAAATGTTGTTATTTTTACACTATTAAGTCTTTTTTTATTTTCCTGCAAAAATACTTTGCATATCAGAATGATATCAGGCTATGAACCTGATATCAGGTTCAATTCGGTATGTCTCGTATATACAAAATTACGATATAACCATAACAATAAGCGGTGACAAAAACAAATCTTCAAATCGTGTATATAGATAATTAATTTATGGTTAAAATAAATTTCAACTTATATTTTCTGATAAAACTTACAATGGAACGATTAAAGGAATATCGTGTACAAAATCAAAAAAGGAATTTTCGAAAAAGGTTGGACTTTTTTGAATACTTTGGTTCAGTCGATTGAAATAAAAAGGGAAGGTGCACATGTTAAAACAGTCCTAAATCCAAATTTCAACATCCCACGGCTAATCGTTTTTGAGTTATTCGATATACATACGTACAGATGTCACGTCGAAACTAGTCAAAATGGATTCAGGGATGGTCAAAATGGATATTTCCGTTGAAATCTGAAAACCGAGATTTTTCACCATTACAATCCTTCCTTGTTCAAGTACAAGGACGTATTATTAATTAGTTATAATTCATTTTTTGGTAATTCTTTCAATTGTTAATTGGTTGGCAATTAATTTTTTAATTCCTTGTACGAAGTAAAAAACTAATTTTCACAAAGGTAATAGATAAAAATACCCCTCTTTTTTTAATGTAGCCAAAAAGGGTTGAAAAAGGTTTTCGTTTCAATTTTTATCCCTGAGAAGTTTTTAATAAAGATAAAAGACAGAAAGGGATAAAAATAATTTTTTTCAGTAGATGAGAACTCGCAGATTTAAAAAAAAAAATTATTTCAATAAAATAAATTATAAACATTTTAAATACAGTTCCTAAAAAGTATGAAATAAGTTAGAAAATGGCAAAAGAAAAAAAAATTGGAAATTTAGAACCATTGGTCCTAAATCTACAAAACTTTTTAAAAAATATGCAGTTTTAAATATTTTAATTTTTTTATTAATCTTTTTGTCGTAATAAATTTTAAAAATTAACTATTGTGATGTTAGAGGAGTACGTATAAATAATTATTCATCATATTTTTAGTTTTTGATAATTAATTTTATTTATGGCCATCTTAAAAGATTCTTCGTTAATATATTCATGGCTTACAAGTGTTACGCATTTGAATATCTGAAAATAAATTGATTTTACAAGCCCATCATTGAATTTATTAAGAATCATTAATAATGCAGGTAGATTCAAAAATAAATATTTCAATTTTATTTAAATAATTTATTTTAATTGCCAATTGGAAATTGATTTATAAAATACTATAATTATTTTCAAGTTTGTAATGATGTATTTATTTAAACTATGAAAAAAACACCAGAAAGACAGAAAAGGATGGGATATTATACCAATAAATCTTGTCAATTAAGAAATAACCATTAGCAGCAGAAATACGAGTATTACTTCAGTACAACCGAGTTAATGTAGAAATAAATAAAAAATATTAACTGTCATTACAGAATATAAGTGAATAGAGTTAATGTTTAATGTGAATATGTTAATAATGAAATTTTATTTATATCTGTATGTATTTAGTGCAGGCTTAATTTTCTCCCACTTTTTTAAAATTTGCTACCTCTACAGAGTGCAGGCAGTATATAACATGTGTACTTTCCCATACTAAACGGAAATTTATTCTTGGTTATTCCACTATGTCTTATGAATGGGATACATGTAAAGCAGCAAGATACAAGCAGCACTAATCCAGCTTATTTTTTCTGAGAGTAATGATATTTCATTAGGGATACAGTCAATCCCTGTAATGAACAAAGCAAAAATATCGCTTTTAGGCCTCAATACCACCTGAGTTTCGATCGTATGTTGTGTTGTTATTCGGCTTAACTGGAGAAGGCCACAAGAAAACCTATTCGGTCCTAACTTATCACTTGAAATTTCATGCCAAACTTTCTACTACTGGCATTCAAAAAAATAAATAAATAAATTTAAAAAAATAGAAAAGTTATCTCAAAAAATTCACAAAAATTTGGATTATCCCCCCCCCCCCAAAAAAAATTACTAGAAATTTGACATGAAGTTTCGAAAAACAATAACAGAATCAACTTTTGCAGATACTCATAGAAATGTATAAAGTTATTAATCACACGAAAAGCATGACGTAAACTATATAAATTTTTATAAACAAAACATTAATTTAAACAAAATAACATATTAAACCATAATAGATTGAATTATTATTCAATTTAAAATTTAAAAGGTCTCCAATTTTAACTACAGTGCTACCGGGTGTTCCTCTGAGGAAGGTGGAGGGAGGAAATTTCATAGGAAAGGCTTTGAATGACAAAGGTTCATTGACTGGAAATTGAATCGTTAAATAATTAATAAATTTAAAACGTAAAAATAAAAAGCCTTTTTCAGTTTCTTGCATGTATCCTTCCGTTTACAATTCTTTTTATCTCTTGCATCAGGCATTTCTGTAATTTGACACACTTTTCCATTCCTTCTATATATTATTCTGCTTTATATGTTTAATTTTTTATAACTTATGTACTTTAATTTTTTTTACAGCTTTTAATTTAAATGCTTCTTTTCACAATTATTTTAACTATTTATGGCTGTCTGAATATATGACCTAACAAACTAGTTACTTTTATTAGGGAGTACGTACAGGCTTAAAGACAACAATGATTTGAAATCTATTTAAATTTAAAAACTCACTAGTTTCAAAATTCTTCTACAAAAAATGCACTTCAAAAATCACGCGTCTTTGCTTTTACGGCTGCAATGGTGTGCATATTCTTTCTTAAAATTTCACCCTACTCTGTATATAAAAATTTAATTTAATTCCTTAATGTGTTTCATATTGCCAAACGTCTTCTATGAACTAAAATTCTACTTTAGTGAATTAAATTAGTTTAATAACTAAAGCTCACCAGTTCAGATGAACTACATCATACAATTCCATCATCATACAGTTCCATACATCATACAATTCTGGGGGTGGGTGACGGTTTTTTCTTAAAAATAACTTAGTCTCGTTTCACGGGGTATCTTAGTACCTGAAGGTAAAGCAGTTTGTTGCAGCATGTCGATTTCGACTGTCATTGATAAATCATTGATCAGTAAATTTCTGTTTTTAATTCTGAGTAAAGATACTTAGGTCTTCAGAAATTGATTATTGATAAGCATCCACTACAAGGGAAAGCCCAAGAAAGGAGATAGGTTTTCTTGATCTCGTTGTCGACCAACGGATGGTTATCCTCTCATTATCCACGATTCTCTTATCCTTGCTCTTCTTCCCATTTGTTCTGCTAGATTTGGCCAGCTACTCACTTGATCCGTGTTAAGGAAATAGGGAAATAAAAATTTATTAATTTCTTGGTATTTTTATAGTTTGGTGTATATAGTTCTGCCTATGAAACTATTCGGGAACTATGTTTCTTATCCAGTGACTATAAAAAAAATCCCGATCAAGGTGTCAGGTGATTGATTAACTTCCAAAAATATGGTGCGTACAAATCACTTTTAATGTTTTTTTTTCTCTAAAAGTTCATTATTCATAATTTTACAACCTAAGAAGCAAAAACTTTTGGTAATTATGTCCCACTATCCAAATATTATATAGTTATCCTTGTTTTCATTTCTAATCAATACCATTGTCTTATTCTTTCTATTACGTAAGTTAATCGTAAAGGTACAGACGATCTGGTATGAGTTATTCATCATTCTCGTAAAACAAATAACTATTTTTAATAATAACGAGTTTTAGATGTCGGCCTTATTCAGGAAAGTAAATAAAAGATGTGGTTTCTTGTTCCTTCTTCAATTAGCAGATTATGTTATTGCATATCAGCGTGCAAATTCCATCGAAATTTATTTGATGTTCATTTTGCAAGAGACGCCATCATTCTACCCGGTGAATATTATTACTATCAGAGAAAGCAAACTAACTAGTGCTGCTTGTAACTCAGGAATTCTGCATGCATTACGCCGTAGTAAGAAACGTTGTGACATATAATTTAAAGAAATAGATTAATTTCCATTCTTTCTGTAATGAAAATAATACCTCAGATGAGTTTTTTCTTCACTTTCAAATTCTGTCTTAGCAGTAAATCTATACTGCTCGGTATTCCTTTTATATTTAAAAAATTAATCTAATAAAACAAATAAGTAACATTACAATATGGCACAAATTATAAATTTATTTTAAAGATAGCAATTAGTAGGATTTTTAATTATTTTTTTTAATTGAAGTTTTAATTTTTTTGCTAAAATAATCATCTGTTAAATCTCTTTTTAACATATAATAAACTTACAAATATGATTAAAAGTAATAAATTATTAACAAGCATTTACCAATTGCTCAAATTTTAAACGTTTTACTCCTACGCGTAAAGTAAGCAATTTCTTTTAACACACTTTACAACTCCATCCTACTTTTAGTTCTTTCACCAATAGGAGTACTCGTACGAAATCAGATTTTATAAGCATATAAATGAGATACGTAAAAGATTAAAGAAGAAAAAATCATAATTTAATTTCTTAATCGTAAAAATTAAACAGAAAGTTCGTCTGAATAAAGTAATCGGTTCTGATTTACTTACGGTTATAACTAATTGCTAAGTCACTATTTTTTATTAACAGTGGGTTACAGTGAATTAAAATAAAGTAGCAGTTGACAAATATATATAAAAAATTGTACTTAATTATATTTTGAAATAAACAATAAAATTATACTCTTTGAAATTACCAAAATTAACAACCGGTTCATGAACTACTTTTACTTTTCCGTCTAGCGCTATAGCTTTAGAAGGGAACGTATTGTAATCGGTTCAATTTGAGCATATGCGGTTTTCACCGGATCTTTACCTTTTTAACACCTAAGGAACCAAAAAAACCGGATTGAAATTTTCCTGATCTTTGTACGTAGAGAGCGTTCAGAGTTTTGGCCTCTAAATCACCTTATATCTCCAGAACTGTTAGATCGAGTTTGATCAAACTTGGTCAGATTAATTCTATGCATGGGTTATTGATGCCATTAAATTTACAACATAAAAGGTCAAGGGGGTGAGGCGGTAGTAAAGTCATCCTCAGTATCTCGAGATTTTGCCTAATTAAGGTCTTATTTTTCTTAGGCATATTTGTTAGCAGTTAAAAAATAATATTTGCAGAAATTTTTTGCAAAATTGCACCCCCACCCCAAACATTTCTAAATAAACTATTGGCTAAGTGGGTATACTGTGTCATTAATACCCCTTCTCGTCACAAGGAGCGCTAGTGTAGCACTGACGTACACCTCTTGTAGTCGTACGCTATGTTGTGACGTCACAGGTGACCGGTAGAATTAAATAAATTAAAAATATTTAATGTGCAAAAAGTATTTAAAATGGCTGCTAGTCCCCCCACATGCGCACAAATGAAATACGGTATGCGTGCGCGCTTTAGTTAGAATCATTGAATTAAATAAACAAAATATATTATCTTATTCTTCTACTAAATGGCATTTGTAGGTGTGTCTGTCTGACTGTGTGTGTCCGTCCCTCTTAGCTTAGATAACAGGCACCGGAATGTACCGATCATTAGCGGAAAATACCGATTAGTTAGTACATGCTTCATAGTGTTCAGGTGTATACTTGTTATATTATTATATATTTATTATTTGTACTTATTATTTATACTTGTAATATATATTTATTTGTTTAATCGATATATGTGCGAAATATATATTAATAACATTTTTTTTTTATTTTGCGATTGTTTTTCTTCATAAGATAATGGACTACAATCAAAATGTAATTACTCAAATTAACCATGATACAACTGGAAAACTGTTTCTTCTGACCATCCTTCATCATCCTTTTCAGATTTCATTTAATTTTCATATTCATTATTCATCGAATATTCATTTTAATTACAAAAAAGGAACTGCTAACACTTTTTTTTATTATTAATACTGATGTTTTAATTTACCTTATGAATTCTGTTTTCTATTATTATTTAATATCGAATTTTTATTAATTTTAAATATATTATAAATATATTTTTATAGTTCTATTTAGACTCCATTACATAGTACTCTGAATTATGTGTAGTTTTTCTTTTAAGGGAATTCTTATTCTTATATCTTTAAATTTCATATTTTTTTAAGAAGTAATTTTTTTTGGTTACAAAACTTTTTTTACTAAGTATATGAAATCAGAAACACTAATTATTATTATCTCCAAAAATATCCGAAATTAATCAGAAGAAGCAGTAGCTTGAAAAATGACCAATAATCGAAAATCGATGTACAAATTGTCCACACTGGGCAATATGAAACCAGTAAAGTGTATGATTTAGTTCTTGGGATGAAGATAGAAATACATTTTTCTGCTAATCGAGAACGAAAAATTTCAACTGTGTATAATAATCAGTCAAAAGTTTTTTTAATTATTTTTCTTCATTTTTTTTTTTTTTTTTTTTTTGATAGAATAAACATTTAGAGGTAATCAATTTTGGACACCTAATAATCCCACTCCGAGACGCCGCCCCCCAGGGTAATTATAAATATTTTAAATTAAGTTGTATATGTACGTGTGTGTAATCCGTTACCAGAATAAAGCCGCGTGACGGGAAAGTCCTACAACTGTGTTGTCAGTTTTTATAAATATTATGAACAAAGGCGGATTATAATAAGAAAAATGATTATACTGTTACTTAAGAAAAATAATTTCAATACAAAAAAAACTATTGTAAACAATTTATCTCTTTAGTCACTTTTTCCAAAATTTTCAGGGGTTAGGAGAAATTTTTACAGCCTTCCTGATTGTGATCTACAAGAAAATCCTCTATCATTTTTAATTTATAATGCCGGAGGACACTTAACTTCAAATATTGAGAATTTATACAGGAGGTCATGTAAAAAGATATTTAGTTAAATATTTTACTGGAATGGATATAATGTTTATTTGATAGTTCATATTTTGGTGAATCCAAATATGACTTATTTGTTCGATATCTGGGTAATTATTATCCATTAATATTATTTTATTAGTATTAATAAATAAATTGAACAGATGAACCATGTTGGTCTAACTATGACAAATGTCCTTAGGGCTGGTTTCAACCGATTTTTCACGAAATGAAAAGACATCAAAAATATCGATGTTAAAAAAGAATTTGAAAGTGTGTATTTTTTATAACTTAACTGATTTTTGCTTTTTTTTTTATAAATTGTTTTCAATGTCGTTTTTATTATTAATTTTTTAATTAATTTTATTCTGTTGAAAGGAAAGAAAAATAGCAGTTTTTCAGTTATTAATTTCATGAAATTTTGGTTTCTGTGAAAGTACTTCAGAAGTTAAAAATATTTTCCAAAAAGAAACTAGCCGTTCAAAATTAAACATGTTAAAATTTTATTTTTATAATATTTTGCTGTTAAGTGAAATAATAAAAATAATTAATATGTTTACATTGCAATATATATTTCTTACGTTTAATATCCTGTTGTAAAAACCACAGTATGATGTTGTAATCAACCCGATACCCGCTGTTTTATGTACCCATATGTGTACACTTATTTTCGTTCTGTTTAATGTTAATTTCGACGTTGTGTATCGTACATTTAGCACAATGACATAAATATACGTACACACAGCAACTGTATACAGTATATAGAAAGCAGAAATCCGTTCACTGTCTAATAAAGTACCAACAATATGCATGTAATTTTAGGGTTTCTTTCTTTGTTATTTCTTACTGAATATCTATCGGACGGAAATACAGACGGTACTAAAGCTTCAGGCATCAGTTACATGGTTTTATATTGTGTTTGAATCACTAGGTAACCCAAATCCTTTTTTTTTACTGCAATGCATATTGTTGTTACACGTTAAATAATTTTATTTATTTTATTATAGCTTTAATTTATTATTATTTCATATCAGTTATGCCAAATATATTTTTTTGTATAATAAATAATCTAATTTTATTTTTAAAATCCATACAGAAAAAAACCATATTATTTGTCTTACATACACAATATTATTTACAGATAAGAGGAGTGATTCATACGTTTAGTCTTAAAAGTTCCTTACAAGAAGTCAATTTATTAAAAGAAAAAAACGAAAAATAGTCTTGGTTGATCGTCTAAAACTCTCTTTTTGATAAGCCTGCTATTTTTGAGAGAATCAGTGTATATGAATGTAATATCCATTTATGTAGCAATTTTTTCAGATGCGAGTTAGGTTTTTTTTTATTACGGAATTGACTGTCATTGTAAAAATATATTGTATATTTCATTTCCATGTATGAACTACCTCTGACGAAAAAATTCAGAAAATTGTTGCTGATAATACAAAACTCCTTAAAATTTAAAAAAAAATCTGATGTGGACACCACATGACTTCCTTGTACACCTATTAAATAACATATACACCTTTTTTTTAAATAAAAGTACATAAAATTATATTTCATTAATAACTAATGATATTTCTATTTTTATTGTTATCATAGAATTGTTATTTATCGTAAAAAACTTTTTACAATTTTATGTTAATAATTAATTATTAATAAATCAATATATTTAAATTAAAAAAAGGATATGAAGTCTGATTCGAAACGATTTGCTTTCCCTTATAAGATCCAAATATTTCATAAATTAAAATTTCATTTGGCTGTACCTCTGGAACCAATGAAAATAAATATCACTTACGATATATCGTTGAAAAACTCTCAATGAGGTCTTATTACTGCAGTTAATATATCCAAATTTGTTTGGATTTTTGGCTTTTTTGACACTTTTAGTGCAGTCGATTGCAATCAAAAGGGTGCACAACTAGATGTTACAACAGTTCTAAATCCAAATTTCAACTTCCTATGGCTTATCGTTTTTGAGTTATGCGTGATACGTACGTACGTCAGACGTCACGCCGAAACTAATCAAAATGGATTCACGGATGGTCAAAATGCATATTTCCGTTGAATTATGAAAACCGAAATTTTTCGTTATCACTATACTTACTTTTTTACTTCGAACAAGGAAGTAAAAACCAGTTTTTTTTTTTTCAATAATTATAATTTTTTGTTAATTTTTGGTATATATTCGCAAAATATTTAAAATAATTAACATTCCAAGTAACAAAGAAATAAACTTTAATTAAAATTGTATATAATTATTTTTGAGACATTCAATTCCACTTTCAAGAAACGTTAAGAAATATTTGTTTTTCAATAATTTTGTAAATTCTTCATGCTGCTGATGACAGTACCGAAAACATATTAAGTTACGATTGCATCTATTTACAGCAGCGTTACAAACATTTTTTTAAATTTTATTTTAATTAATATAAAAGCAATTTATAAATTTTATAAAATTTTTAAGATATTAAAGTCCAAAAGTGTTCAATTTCTTAGTTTAAATTAGAAATATTTAAATAAGTGATTTAGAATTTCATTGAATAGACATAATATCATAATATGAAGTCTCTCTCTCTCTCTCTCTCTCTCTCTCTCTCTCTATATATATATATATATATATATATATATATGATGATTTTTCTAAAACAAAATACTTACCTCAAATTATCCAAAACCCCGTACCAAATAAAATCAGGAAAGACAAAAAAGGAAGAAGAGGACAAAAGAGAGAGAGAGACAGAAAAAATAGAGAAGATTGTCGAGCTGGAAGGAAGGAGAGGAGGATCTGGAGAAAAAAGGGAAAGAAGATATAATGAAAGATGAAGAGATAAAATGAGACGAAATAAAACAGAAGGATCAGAAAACAGAAAACTGGAGATGAGGGGAAAAAAGAGAAGAAATACAGGATTTGAAGGAAGAGGAAAAGTAGCCATAGATGGAGTAAAAGCAAGAAAAGCAATAAGAGTAGCAGAAAAAAGGGAAAAAGAGAGATTTAAGATAACTAATTTGAATTACTTTATTTATTCGGTCTCATATACTGATGCTTGTACTTGGTACTAATTATACAAAGTTAAAAGAGAAAAGGTGATAGAAATTCTTTCATATTCTTTTCATTATCAGTATCAAGTTTTTCTTTAAAAAAAACCTTTGGTTGAAAACTGATCAAATAGTTTGCTCCCAAACACAAAATATTGATTTATTTATTTTCTTTCGCTAAAAAGTTTTTAAAATATTGTGGTTGTGATATGATTTTTTGGATGATTGTTAAAGAAAAAAATTGTTGTTTTACATAGGTTATTCTGGCTGTGAATAACGAATCAGCACTAGCTTCACGTTAATTACAGGATCACTTTATATGCTTTCAAGAGTGACTGAGGAAATTGAGGATTAATGTTAATAAATCTATAAATTACATTCATTCAAGGTAGTGTTGCTGAATAACGTAGAGTTGTCGCGGTCAGACGATGTCGAGTCCCTAATGTGGTTTTGAATTTATGTGGTCCCATATTTCATTCCTATGGGACCACATTCCTATGTGGTCCCATATTTATGTGATTGAATTTAGGTACTTTTAAGAAAACGTTTACTTTACATAAATAATCCTGGCTAAAGGCTATGTCACAAGTAAGCCCCGCACCCATATTTTTTTTCACCAATTCCAAGAAAAAAAGTGCGGGGGGTACTCGAATAAATACGGTAATCTCTGACACCCTCTGAAGAATAAACAAAACAGTAGATCAATTCGTACGCGTCCCAGGCAATTACGGCTAACCCACGCTCATCTATTTGGCTCTCATCAGCTGTACCGTGAGGCGTGCAATGTAAAATGGTTCATAAACCACTTACACATAGTTTGCCCAATGTTCGGATCTATCCGACGACAGTTAAACCTGGGTTCAGATGTGAAGGCTTTACTCAAACAGAAGAAATGTATCAAGAGACTGTTGCGGTTTCTCTGTGATAGTGGGACGAAGAATTTAATTTAGCGGTTTAATTTCGTGAGACACCTTACGGAATATTTTGTGCTCAGTGAAAATAGTGTAGCGGTGATGTTCCAATATTTGGTATTCATATTCCACTTTGTTTGGTGTTTCTTGTCTAATTATTTTTTATCCTTTAGTTTTATTTAAGTCTCAAATGACTTTTAAAGTTGATGCAGCTATAAACAAACGATGGAAAAAATTATAATTTCCTAAAAAAAAAAGAATAAACATTGGAATGTACTTAAAAAAGTTAAAATCAATTTTATGATAAATATTTTCCTTATGTTAAGTATAAGTCAAATGTTAAGTACCAATTTTGTTCATTTTTTCTACTTATTTGAAAATGTGAAAATTGGAATGTCCAAATAATATTATGTTTAGCAATTACTTTTACTTAATAAGAAATTTAAGTTACCCATTTACTTTTGCTTTAGGAATGGAAAATATAATTTTCGTAATCGAATTGATTTTCACAGTAGATGTAAAAATGTTAACTCTTTTTACACGATAAAAAAATAAAAAATTCCAATACAAAAATATTTAAAAAAAGGATTTAAAAAATTATAATGAACAAAAATTGTTTAAATTCAAAATTAATTTATTAATTTTAATATAAACTAGTAATAATTTGTTTCATAATAAATTATAAATAATAACTACATGAATATTCATGGAAATAGCAAGTTGTTAAGAGAATAAAGTGTCGTATAATGTTACACTAATTTAAAATAAAAAAGTTGTAAATAAGTTTTACACAACCAGAATAAATAAATGTAAAACAATATTTCAAGATGTTTATCTACTCTTCCGATCAACTTAAATCGATTAGTCTAAAGGACTTGTAGAGAGAAGTATAAAAAAAAATACTGTTAATTAATTTCCACATTAACATATATTTCTATTCCAGAATAAATATGTTCTATGAATAGTAGAGTTAATAGGTCTCTCTCTCTCACCCCCACTCATTCTCTCCCCACTGAGTCACTCTCACTCTCTCTCTCTCTCTCACGCGCGACTCACACACTCACGCACACACATTTTTGTGTCGTAATATTTAATTTCCCATTTAATTTCTCGATTATTAAACTCATTTTCGATGGAACTAAAAATATGTTCAATAATGATTTTAAAAGCAAATAGAAAGAGCTTGAAAGAACCAACCTATAATTTTACCGTACTACTTTTTTTATTGTTAGGTTTTTTAATTCTAGTTTCAGTTATAATAAGTGTAATATTAAAATATCTCTTTTTATTTCCTTTAAATTAGCGTAATATAAATATATAAATTACCCTATTAAATTTCCTAATTTTTATAACAATAATGAAGATAATTTAAAAAATAAATTACATTTGTTATTACTAAAATAATTAAAAAAACCTTTTTAGCCACCTTACCAGCAAAAAGACATATTTTTCAAGATCTTTCGGTTTTCTTCAAACCTTCATCAGGAATTAAAAATATTATAATAAATCAAAAATTAAAATGAGAATACAGTCATGACTGTTTGAATGTCAACAGTATACGCAATTTACTGCATTTTCAATTTAATTTTTGACCTATAATTTTTAATCTCCTGATAATGGTTTGAAAAAACCGAAAGATCTTGAGAAAATACATATTTTTTGCTGGTAAGGTGGTTAAAAAATTTTAGAATTATTTTTTATTATTAAAATATATCAGTGGAAACCATGTTTAAGAAATTTATTTGTTATTACGTCATTTATTTATGATTCATTAATTTATAATTAGTAGGTCACGGTATTTTAGCTCAAAATCAGTTCAAATCGGGATGAAATATAAAAATCACATAATCATTCACTTACAGAATACATCATTTTAAATTGAGTGCTAAAAATTTGTTTCAACCATCATGAATGTTATGAAGCGCTTTCTTAAAATTTAATTATTCATAGAGTTTGATTTTTTCTTTTTAAATACTTTTAAGTAATTAATCTAAACTGATGTCGTCCAGAAACATTTTTATTCGTCATATATACATATGTGGTATATACTAGCAGCCCCGTCGCGACTTCATCCGAGCTATATGGTTACTTGCGTTACCTGTCGCGGTCAGGGGTTGTTTAACATTTCAGAGAGCTCTGCCCCTGGATCTCCTGTGTTGATTAAACTCATACGTGTGAGAATAATACTAATAATTAACACTTAAAACCGTTCAATTTATAAAAACTATCAGTGTATGTAATTTATTCAGAACACCAGTTTGATCAGTACAATAATCTAAAGAATACTGCAGGTTTCAAAATAGTCAGCCTCCATCTTAAAAATATTATTTATAACTATGTATTTTTCCCGGTTCTTAGCGTTACCCGACAAACACCACCAGGAGATTCGTTTCTCATTTTTTTTTTGATTTTATGTTTTTTAGTTAAGTAACCGGAGGCAGGTGCAACCAATCGCGTCGCACATACAGTTTACAGTGGCAGTGGCTGAGTAGGTTGAGCCGCAGCGCCTTACATCATCGCACCCCTGAAAAAATTGAAATTCAAAAAAACTCGAAAATGTTTTTTAGATATTTATCTAAATAGTATTTTTAAGTCCAAATCTACTGAATATCTGGTTTAGTAGAGTCTGAAATGAGAAAAAATTGCAATCATTGTTCAAATTTTTTTACCTTTTTTTACCCCTTTTCAAGGTCAAATTTCAAAAAATCTAGAAATTGGGTTTTTAGATATTTATATGAAGATTACACACACCAAAAATTAAGTTGATATCTTCCTTTGTTACCGAAAAGTTAAAAAAATATTAAACTTTATCGTTAATCCATTTTAACCCTTTAAACTCGGAATTTCAAAAACTCCTTTCATATAAGTGTGCACATACACCGTAAGAAGAACATGTACACAAATTTTCACCAATTCATCTTCAACAGTTTTTGCTGGGCGTTTATTACGAATAACTCTTGGCATGTTGCATGTTGCATATATATATATATATATATATATATATATATAAATCAATCATTTTAATGTTATATATATATAACATTAAAAGAGTCTCTAAAACGTTATAATAAAACATTAAAATTTGATAGTAAGGCAGAGATGCAATTGCCTGAGAATAACATATCCGTGCTGATTTACCATGATGTGGCATCGCAATATGCGACATCGTATAAGAGTATGGTATTAATCATTTGATTACAATAACCCAAGAAAACAAATTTCCTAAAATTTCAAATTATTTTATTTAAATAATAAATTTTTATTTCACGAATAAATGTATAAATAACGATCTTTTAATTAAAATTATTTGGATATTATATTTTATTTCAAAGTTTGTTTTGCATTCATGTAACGTCGTCCGGCAAATATAAAACGAAAATCAAAATATTTAGTATTAATCAAACAGTTTTAATAAATAAGGAATACAGAAAATAACAATTTTATCATAAAGCAATAAAACAAAAAATAAAATAATAAATCTACATACACCTGCATAAAATACAATAGGCCTACTTGAACGAACTTTCCACAAAGAACAATGTAATAAAACAAAAATTAAATATAGTACCTTCATTGTCTTAAAGTAATCATAATATTGATATTAATAACGCAATTATATCATGCTGCTGACTGTAATTAATAAATTAAATTACGAGTTAAACCAATTAATATTTAACCTATCGAAATTTACGACAAACCTATCGTAAATTATTTCTAATTTCGTACAACCTTTATTTTTTAAGTTATATTGAAAAAAATTCAGATCTTTATTGATCTTTTTATTAGCGATCTACTTTGTCGTTCCGTCGGTAAATCTTCTTAAGAATTAATGAACGATAAACGAAAATACAACAAAACATCAATTCTACAAGTCATACAACATAAATTTGTATAAAAACATCTCAAAACAAAAATTTTTTAAATTTCTTTGTTTACTTATAATTTTTTTTTAATTGAATGTAATAAGTTAGTATGTACACCCATAAAACACACACTCTCGCGCGCCCGCATTCACCCCTTTTGTTTCCATCTGGTTCTTCTTAAGTCGTCTCCATCGAATCATGTAGAGCAGCACAAGCCTGAACAGGTTTCCTCTTGTAACCATATTCGTATGGTCATTGAGCATTCTACGGCATTGTTTCTCCTCCATTAGGTAAACAATTTAAGGCTGGTTTATAGAAAAATACTTATATTCTTCAATAGTGTAAAAAACGCAATCAATTCGATCAAATCTTTAATTGACATCTCGTCAGTTTATACCAATGTCATATAATACGCTTTGTTTTATTCCAACATAAAATTGCTCTTCTTTTTTTCTTTTCATTTTTATACATTTTACTGTCATCAGAACAATGTGAAACCACAATATATATATATTTTTTTTATTTTAGAAACGGTATAAATTTTTATGACTACGTCCAGTTTGTATTTAAACCTATTTAATAACAAATAAATATAAGTTACAAATAAATTTATGACTGAAATATTTTCTCTCTTTTTATTTAAAGTCTTTTTTTGCATAAACTACATTTTTACTATAACTCAAAATCCTATATATTTTTCTTCACAGTTTTAAACATCTATAAAGTTGAAATACACACATATGGCTAGTTTTTTAAATATTTTAATTAATTTTAATTTACCCACCCTTTAATTTTAGTCCACCGACCTTGTCTAACAGTTAACCCATCCTCGCAAATAAGTTGTTTAACAGCAGATTTTCGTAGTAGACGGTTTTGTGGTTCAAATGCTAATAAAGGTTAACTAACCTTTATGAAAGTAACTACTTTCATACAGATTTGAATACTAGACAGTGGATACAGGTGTATTTTGGTGGTTGGTGTTCAATCACGTCACAGAAATGGTCTGAGTCTGTACAAGACTGCACCTCCATTTACATCTCATATATATCATCCTCATCTGATTGAGTTATGGAGAGGTTGCTTGTTATTCACTAATTAAACAGATTGCAACATACACATTAGGAAGAAAGAAATTTGAATCCTTTAGGTTATCAATCGTATAAAACACAATGCAAAAAACAAAGAAACACAAAAAACTAAAATCACATAAAAAAGTTAAACAAAAAAAAAATATATATATATATATATACAAATTGTATGTAAAATGGTAGGCTGGCTATACTTTTATGGATTTTATTTGTAAAACTAAATAAAAAATATCCTTAGGAAAAATAATTCCTCCTTCGATCTCCTTCCAATTTCTCCTTCGTTCTCCCACTGTCCGCCATTTTTTTATTTATATAAAAATGTATATTTCAAATTCGGATAGACAAATCACATTAATATTTTGTAAGCGTATTTGCAATAAAGTTTTACAATTAGCAAATAATCAGGAGTTAAATACCTTTGAAAATTACAAAATGGTGGCCATGTTTATTTTTCAATTCGTTATATTTCCATAAATATTAGTTTTATTAAAATTTAAGTTATTTCTAAAATATTAAGCCTTTTATTTTGAATAAATTCCATTTTACTTTTTAAAATAGGTTATCAAATAGCCGAGTTATGGCAGAAAATTGATGTAATTTTGTGTCTGTTTTCATGTCCTCCACTTTACGTTCAGTTCGATTAAAGATTAATTATTTTTATTTATTGTTAATTCTAATATCGTAAATTAGTATCAAATTTAGTAACAATTTTCTGACAATGAAACTTAACATTACATTATAATAAAACAATTGATATTAATTTTTCACTTATGAATAATCTTTCAGCGACTATTCCTGTTGATCATGTTAACAATGTAAAAATGAAGCTTTTTTCAACAGGATTGCTGATCAAAACTACCACAACCAGCGTACCTGGAGCGACGAGAATCCTCACGGTACCTTCCAAAGTAGTCATCAACAAAGATTTTTCCTGAATATACGGGTAGGTATTTTTAATGACTGTCTTTTGGGTTTTGTCGTTCTACCAAATCATTTAAATGGAGAAAATTATCTTGCTCATTTGCCGAAACTCGTCCACATTTTTTGGAATCTCTACAATTAAGAGGAAATGTGTGGTTTCACCACGATGGAGCTCCAGCACATTTCAGATATTTGGTATCAGATTTCCTGCATGAAACTTACCGTGAAAAAATGGATAGGCCGCGGAGAGCCAGTGTCCTGGCCTGCCCGGTCACCTGACTTACACGTTCTTGACTTCTATCTGTGAGGCCATTTGAAACATGTTGTTTATTCAACTACAATACTCAACATTGAGTATCTTCATTGAGTATGAAGATCCTCAATGTTGAGGATCTTCATCAAAGGATCCAAAATGGATTTCAAGAAATTAGGAATACTCCCAGAATTATTGAACGATTAAGACAATCTGTTAGAAAAAGACTGGAGACTTATGTAATCTCTAAAGGTGGACAATTTGAACATCTCTTATAACTTTTAACAATTGTTAACTGTTTATTTTTAAAAAAAAGTATACCTAATGTTCTACATCAATTAACGTAAGATAGTTTTGTTTTATTTTTTAACTATTAGGTTTATTATTGTGAGAGAATTATTACTTAATTTGATACTAATTTACAATATTAGAGTTAATAATAAATACAAAAATTAATATTTAATCGAATTGAACGTAAAGTGGAGGACATCAAAACAGACACAAAATTACATCAATTTTTTCTGCCATATCTCGGCTATTTGCTAAGCGAATTTAAAAAATAAAATGGCATTTTGTTCAAAATAAAAGGCTTAATATTTTAGGATATAACATAAATTTTGATAAAACTCTTTTGATGGACCGACACTTTCGAGGGCTGGATCCATCTGCGGCAGGAGTTGTGTCTTCACATTAATGTCTTCACAGGAATGTAAGACCGTAGTCCCGGTGGGGAGGTCCCTTTGGAGGTTTCCCACTAGAGGCGAGGTGTCAAGACCGGAGTCCCGGTAGGGAGTTCCCTTTTTATCATTTGAGGCATGGCATGCAAAAAGACCGAGTCCCGGCTGCCTGGGCGGAGCCTTGCGTCCTTTCGAGATACTTTGAGGCGAAGGTATCCCCCCCCCGAGCTGAGTTTATGCTTAATTGCTTATTTGTCTCCGGGGGCAGGGAAACTACAGATGTAAAAAAAAAAATTGTAAATATAATAATATAACATAAAATAAAGTTATTCATTTAAAAGTAGGTTATATTAATTATTCTTATAGCTGTTGACGACTTGTTATACCGGAAATTAGAAGATAAGATATTGGAAGACAATTTGTTTACATATATTTCAAACATAAGTGAGATGGATTAAGTGCTTTTAAATACACTACCTACTAGTAATATGAGCAACACAATCCACACAGAACATTCATTTATCAAATCAACTACTAAAAATTAAACTGCCTAAGAATCGGAAAGAAGTTTTTTTTTGTAAATATGTTAATATTTTTTTTTTTGTATGTAATATGTTGCCTATTGTTGCCTGGGTGACTGTCTGTTGTCCTTCCTTAAAAGAGGATACGTGTTTAATAAATTTTTGTGATGAAATATTAGACACATTTAAAATAAATTCGTACTACTTTATTCATCAAGTTATCTAATAATAGATTTATTCAATTTATTGAGCAAAAGTTTAAATCAGTTGTTTAGATAATATTATTTACTATCCACTGAGTCGTATTAAAATTGAAACAAATTTCACAAATTAACTTTCATGCTGTCAGCAATAAATAAGTGATAAAATTAAAAATTAAAAAAAAATTACGCAGCCGTTTTGAAGAAATATACATGCTGCAGCGCCCCCCTAGCAGTTTATAACCGTAAAATTAATCTAAGCTCTAAGGTGATACCTGTGCAATGTAAAAAACCGCATCAAAATCGGCCCAACCGTTTTAGAGAAACACATCTACTGTAGTGCCTCCTGGTGGCCTATAACCGTAAAACATGTCTAAGAACCTGCTCGGAAGTGATACCTGTATAATGCAAAAAACTGCACCGAAATTGGTCCAGTAGTATTTGAGGAAGATGGTAACAGACATATATTACTTCTTACCCCAAACGCATAAACCGTTCCGTTGTGGGTAAAAAATATTTATGGACTAGAGTTTATCAAAATTTTATATAATTAGTTTGTGTTTTTTTATATAAAAAATACATTCAAATAAGAAAGTAGCAAAAAATCTTTTCTAACTAACAGTAGATAGTCGATATTATCCCGGTCATATTATTTAAGTATTACTTAGCTTAAGTTTTATGCATCATCGAATCAATCTTCGATTTTATATTAAAAATGGATTTCACTATTTAAGTATGACGCCGCAATAAACACCTATAAACAGGCTGACTTTCCTATATAAAATAGTATGTATGTGTGTGTGTGTATATATATATAATAATAATAATAATAAATTATTTTCCAAACTAAGAATACACTTTTTAAGACAAACAATACAATATTATTTACAATATACAACAGAGTACAAATTAGACATATATTATGAATTATATAAATATCTCTGTTGACTTACAACAGGCTCTCAAGAGTAACTATCGCTTTCTAATTTAAAACTGTGATACAATAATTTACGAAGAATTAATAA
Source organism: Lycorma delicatula (assembly GCF_047948215.1). Taxonomy (NCBI): domain Eukaryota; kingdom Metazoa; phylum Arthropoda; class Insecta; order Hemiptera; family Fulgoridae; genus Lycorma; species Lycorma delicatula. Next base: position 198,494,789 of record NC_134457.1, on the reverse strand, counting down.
TTTTTGTGATTGAAGAATAGCTTGGAAACTTATGTACTCCTTGAGGAGAAGAGTCCTCCTGTTTTAGGAGTTACCATCAATTTACGATTAAAACATTGATGAATATTAAAGATATATAAATGACGCCAGAAGTGGCTGAATAGAAATTTAAAAATTACTATAAATTATAGAAATATTAAAGAGGAAAAATTACTCAGCCTGTCATTAGAAGTCAAAAGGTGATTCACGAAAGCCATAAGCTTTATGCTTCCCTAGAGGAAATAACTTGTTAATTTTAGTCACAATTGAATCAAAAAAGGACTCAACGTTTTCATACTGAACGAGCAAGCGCTCAAGGAAATTCCAAACGAATTTAAACCTAGACTATCTTTCACACAATTTAGCAAAAAATTATAAACCTTTGGTACCATATAAGAAAAAAATCTACGAAAACACTCCTTCCGGGTCTTTAAGAGCCTTATCTCCACTCCTAAGAAAGAAAAGTTTAAGTACCTTAAACAAGTATAAATTCCTCAAAGGGAGCAAGTTCAAGATACGAAAAAAAGGGGAATGAATGTGTCCTAGCAGGTAGTCTACTTATTATACGTATAAGATGTTTCTGATATATATATATATATATATATAAAAAGAAGGATACTCCATTATTTCAGAACAATTGATTTTAAAAACCATAAAAAATGTAGGCTTACTTTTGTATATACTTCTAACAGCAGTATTTAATGTTTATAATGATTATTTTTCTCGTTAATTCAGTAAAACATGACTTACTTACACATAAAAAAGCTGATAACAGTTGTAGGACTTAACCGCCATGCGGATTATACACGCATACACATACCACTTAATTTAAAATACTTATCATTTTAATTAAATATAATATTTTTCGTTTATTTAATTCAATGATTTTAACTAAAACGCGCGCGCATACCTTTTCATTCGCGCGGGTGTGGCGGTACTAGCGGCCACTTTAAATATTTTTTTATACTTAAAATATGATTCCATTATTTAATTCTGCCCCTCACCTGTGACGTTACAATACAGCTAGTGACGGAGGCTAAACAGATAAAGAAAGAAAGACGACAACAGCAGCTGTACGTCAGTGCTACAGTAGCGTTCCTTGTGAGGAGAGGGGGTTCTATTGACGCACTATACTCACTTAGTCACTAGTTTATTTAGATCTTTTTTTGGGATGGGAGTGCGATTTTGCAAAGATTTTTTTTTGGAAATATTGTTTTTTAATTGTTAACAAATGTACCTAAGAAAAATAAGACCTTAATTAGGCAAAATCTCGAGATACTGACGGTGACCTTGCTGTACAGCTTCACTTCTTTGATTTTTATGTTGAAAATTTAATGGCATCAATGCCTCATATATAGAAGTAATCTGACTAAGTTTGGTCAAAATCGATTAAGTAGTTCTGAAAATATAAGGTGATTTATAGGCCAACACCCCGAACACACGTGTACATACAAAGATCCGGAAAATTTTCATCCGGTATTTTGGGTTCCTTAGGTGTCAAAACGTACCGGCCTCCGTGGCGCGAGTTGTAGCGTCTCGGCCTTTCATCCAGAGGTTCCGTGTTAGAATCCCGGTCAGGCATGGCATTTTCACACACGCTACAAATCATTCATCCTCTGAAGCGATACCTAACAGTGGTCCCGGAGGTTAAAAAAAAAAAAAATAATGAAAGGTAAAGATCCGGTGAAAACCACATATGCTCAAATTGGACCGATTACCATACTTTATCTTCTGTAGCTGTAGCTCTGGTATAGCGTTAGCGGGAAAGTAAAATATACGATTAATTTTTAATTTATTTAATTAACATACTTTTAGAAGTGAAATTTATTTCAAGATAAGAAATTAATAATTATGGTATAAAGAAAAGCAAAAGATAATCAAACAAATTTAGACCACATAATCACACTGCCTTCATAATAATTACATATATGTTGAAAGTACTTTGGTAATTATAATGGTAATTTAGATTTCGTTAAATTGGTAAAAAGTTTTGTAACTATCGTAAACATTAAAATAGATATACACGTGAAAAAATATTGCAAAAAGTTATTGCAAATTAATTTCAATTTATACGTATTTATTTTGTAGTCTACTAAATATCATTTTACATCTTCATCTCGTAATATTTTTGTCGATGAGTTTAAAATTTTTAAATTTGCTTCATATTAACTGGGAAAATTGTATGATGATCTTTTATAAAATTTCCCGTTCTTTTTTCTACTGATTTATATAATTACATTTTTATTCAGAAATTAACATAATATTATATTACATTACCTACTTAAAAAAACTGTACAACTTTCTACTGAATCACTGATATTTCTAAAGAAAAAAAAATAGACTGATTTTGATTACAAAAAAGCTATACAAAATTTTGATTTTATTTTAAAGTTCACTTGCGATAAGCATAATCCACAAGTAATATCTTAAAAAGCGTGATTTAATTAGATAATAAATTATAATTTCACGAAAAATAAAATATACAATATATTCTTGATTCAGGAAACTATACAATCCCCCCCCCCTAATTTTTGGATTAATCTGGGTAAATTTATATAAAAATATCTTTCAAAGTTGATTCTATTACTAAAAATAGGAAATAAGTTCACATAAATATAGGCTTGAAAACGCTTCGATAGTGAGTTACGGCTAGCGAAAGATTTCGCCTGGATTTCGGTTCGCCCGGGGAAATCAAGACTTCCTCAAATTTTGGGAACATGAATTAATGAACAAATTTAGTTATTTCTTTTGGTTTTTGACCTGAAAATATAAAAAAATGAGTCCAAGAACTCTATCTCTATTAGTTTTAAAGATATCAGACGTAAAACACAAAAATTAGTGGTAAAGAAATGACACGTTTTTAGGTTTAACTTAAGAAAACTTTGTTAAATGGTTAATTAAGTTGTATTTTTTTTCAATTAGAAATGTAAAAAATTTAATTCTGAAAAGATTCATCTAAATTACTAAAGAAAAAATTTAATACAGGATACTGAGATTTAACTTTATTAAAAAATAAAACAGACTGAATTGTGAAAAAAAATTTAACAGCATGAAATAACTAATTTTATCCCCTGGTTACAAATACCTGCTGATCAAAAATTAGCTTTTTGAAATAGGGTTTCAATAATCTTGATGGTGGTTTTTGTATTGTATTAACGTATCTGTGAGATTCTGTGTACAATTCAGAAAACAGTTTTACAAAATTTTGTGAAATTTTCTTTAATAGATAATGGAAGGCGATGCAAATACGTATTCATTTGAAAAGTATACGGACACGATATTAATTTACGGTAGACAAGAAGGTTTGGCTGCAGTTCAAGAATATTGAAATACTTACCCACATCGAAGAGCACCTGATCGCAAAACCTTTGAAGCTGCGGATAAATGACAGAGAAACCCGCCGCAGTTTTAAACCGAAACGAGTAGATACTGGTCGTCAACGAAGCGCCGAGCAACCATATTAATGAACAAGCAATAATAAATGCTGTATAATTATCGCCATCAACAAGCACCAGACGGGTATCACGGCATTTAAATATTTCACAATCAAGCGTGTGGCGGGCACTTCATGAGGTACAGTTGAACCCGATCCATGTAACACGGGTACAGAACTTATTACCGCAAGATCATAATTAACAAAAGATAATCTGCCGATGGTTAACTAAAAAAAAATGGGTTCGAAATCTTAATTTCCTTCATCGTAGTCTGGTAACTGATTCATCATACTTCATAAGAAATGAAATAGTAAATTTTCGTTAATACCCATTATTTGGGTGGATGAAACACACATGAGACAGCGACAAGACATTCCCAGCGTACATTTTCAACTAATACACGGTTTGGTGTTCTAGGTGATCATTTGATCGGTCCATTTTTCTTACCAAGAAAGCTTACAGGAGAAGTTACTTAAACCTTTTAGAAACAAACTTGCCCATCCTCTTGAAAGATATGTCTTATGAAAACAGGTGAGAGATGTGTTGTTCATGCACGACGAGGCATCTCCTCATTTTTTCTAATAATTTAAAGGATCATTTAAATAATACTTAAGCTAGACAATGGATTGATCGAAACAGACCAGTGAAATGGTCACAACGATCTCCCGACCTCACACCATCAGACGTTTTTTTGTGGGGTTGGATGAAGTCGATTGTTTATTCAAAACGGATTAATACACAAAAATAACTAACAAATCGCATAATAGAAGCTGCAGAAACTTAAGAATACTCCTAACTTTATGAGACGCGATAGAAAAGAATGGATTCGTCGCGCGAAATCATGTATTGAACAAAACGGGAGCCACTTCTAGCAACTTTGAAGGTAATTAATGACTACACTAATTTTTAATGTAGTTTTTTCGTTGTTTTCAAAGTTAAATTATATTTTATGCTAAAAGCTGTTTCCAATCTATGAACAAAATTAGTTATTTCATGATGTTAATTTTTTTTTACAGTTCAGTCTGTTTTGTTTCTGAATAAAGTTAAATTTCAGTATTTTTTATTCAATTTTTTGTTAAGTAGTTTACATGAATCTTTTTCTATAATTAAATTTTACACATTTATAATTGAAAAAAATACAACTTAACTATTTAACAAAGTTTTCTTACGTTAAAGTGTTATTTTTTACCCCTAATTTTTGTGTTTTACGTCAGATATTTTTAAAACTAATGGAGGTACAGTCCTGGAACCAATTTTTTCATATTTTCAGGTCAAAAACCATAAGAAAAAATAAATTCGTTCCTTAATTTATCTTCCTAGAATTTCTGGAAGTTTTTTCCCGGGGGGAACCGAAATCCGGACGAAATCTTTCGCTAGCCGTAACTCGTTAAAGAAGCGTTTTCCGGCCTATGTTTCTATGAACATTTTTCCTATCTTTAGCTATAAAATCAATTCCCGAGAGATTGCCGTGTAGTTTCGAATTACTCCGTATAATAGAACTGTCGATCAGTGGTTTAAGAGTTAAAGCATTTTGTTTAAAAAGATCTCATATAGACGATATAATCACCAGAATACTTTAAGATAAATTCGATCCAAATTTATACTAGAATAAAATGGGATGTAAAGAAGGAAAATGAGGAAGTAAATTATAAACGTAGTAGGATAATATAATAAAAAGTAAAATTTGTTCAATTAAGTAGCAAGCATAAATGAAGTAATAAATATTACATCATTAATATAGTCTATTTAATAGATTTTATAAAGTCTATTAAAATTAGACTGTAACTAATGAAGGGGATTTAATCCAGAAAAGAAATTAAACAAAATGTTGGGATTAAAATAGATTTTTTTATAATTATGGGTGATGGGTGTGTTTTTTTATAGTAGTGAAACAACAATCACAAAACAAGGAAGAAAGGAATACAAACTTTTGAGAAATGATATTTTGGAAGATGAAAAAAGGATGCTTTTAAAAAAGTACAAAATGAAAAATCTTTAAGATTATTTGGAAAAGTAAAAGTTAAAGAAATTTTTTTTTAAAGAGATGAACGAAGTAATTGAACTATGTTGACTTTGGTACCTTATTAAGAAATCCAAGGTTTAAATAATTGGTTGCAGAAGGAAGTATAGAGGAAAAGGTTGTGAAAAGTGTACAATGAGTAGGTAGATATACGAAAAAACTAACTGAAGAGATTATGTGAAGGAAATACAATGAGGATACAACAATATTAGCACATAATATAAAAACTATATCGATTCAGTAAAATGGCTAATGAAATACAAATATATATATATATATTATATATATCATAAAAATCTAGTAATAGTTATATAAATATGAAACCGCTTATTATTCTAGAAGGTCTACCTATAAAATAAATATAAACTGATCTTGCATTAAAAAAATAAATTTATTTTTAAAAAAAATATTCTCATAACTGCCATAAAGTTATAAAATATAATTATAAGTAAAATTTTATAATTGTCATAAATAAAAAAATGTTACAATAAATTTGTCTTAATAAATAAAAATGTTATATATATATATATATATATATATATATATAACATTTTTAATTGACCGTTAACCTATAATTTTTATAACATTTTATTAAAATTTCATGTCAGTAAAGGTAGGTAATAAACTAATTTAAAAAGAATAACGGCCAAACCATTCTCAATAATGGAGAAATTCAGGTACGAAAAAGGATCACCCAGCTTAATGACCGTCCAGATAGGTTATGGGTCAAACAAGGTATAATTTGCAGCTGTACAACTGACTGTGTATCAAGACTTGTTTATACACAACCGAGACGTATTACATAAATTCTTCTTCTATAAAGAAATCCCTTAGGCTATTTTCCAAACCTTAAACAAACTATCAATTTTGTTGTTTTTTTTTATATATATATTTATTTTTATTATTATTTTTATATGACCTAATCAAATTTTATATCCGTATTTTTGTTTTAATTTATTTATATTTTTTATTTTTAATAAGCTGTTAAATAAACTCTGTCGTAATTTAAAAGTAAAAACTTATGAAATTTTATAAGAATATATGAGATAAAAAGGTTTTTTTTTTAAAGAAGTAAATTTTTATAAAAAGGAAATCCTAATTCGGAAAACCCGAATTAAAAAAATCTGATGTGGGCATTACTTGACTTCCTTGTACGTCTGTTAAAGTACATATACACATTTTTTTAAAATGAAATGTACATAAAATTTTATTTCATTAATAACTTCTTATATATGTTTTTTTATTGTTACTGAATAATTATTATTTATTGTAAAATGTTTTTTTACAATCAGAGGTTATTAATATATCAATCTATTTAAATTAAAAAAAAAGGAGATGAAGTCGGATTTAAACCGATGTACCTTCCCCTTGTAAGATCCAAATATTTCATTAATTAAAGCTTTATTTGGCTATAACTCTGGAATCAGTGAAAATAAATAAAGTTCAGTGAAAAATAATCGTTGAAAAGCTCTCAATGAGAGCTTATTATTGCACTTAAGAAAAAGTTCAAAATCCAAATTCTTTTGGATTGTCAGTCCTAAAGCCAACATTTCAACATCTTACGTAATCTAATCTTTTTTGAGTTATGCGAGATACATACGTACGTACGTATGAACAGACGTCACACCGAAACTAGCCGAAATGGATATTTTCGTTGAAATCTGAAAACCGAATTTTTCACGATCGCAATACTTCTTACAAGGAAGTAAAAAATATGTTTAAAAAATAAAATATAAGATCTTTACAATGGAAATACTTCACTTTTATTTCGATATTTTATGTCAACATATCAAACCAAATGAAAGTTAGTACGTACCCACTTATACGATACAGTTATCTACACATAAAATATCAATTTTTTTTTTTAAATTTTTAAATAAAAATATTTTCTACTATATTATCAATTTAATTTCTATATCTTTTTTATTTATTTCCCTTTTTAGAAATTTAAATTACCTTACATGTTTATTAATTAATTTTTTGGTGATTTGAACATTTATTTTAATTACTATTTTTTATTTTTTGTAACATGACATTTTATTTTGTACATTTTCTTGCATAATACTATTGTTATGTATCTCAAGTATCATAACCATAACGTTTGTAGTCGACCCTACATGAGACAACAGCTACCTCTGAAAATGACATAGAAATGTCAAATAATACTTAAGAAAAACAAGCCTCCCATACCAGAGGTGCTTGTAAATGTGCATTTACCAGGGATGCTTGCCCTCGAATGTTGATTTAAATTAATCTACACTGTCGTTTGCAAATAATTAAAACGATAAATAAGCCTCAAGAAAAACAATCATCCATGCCAGGTAGTTAGGGAAAGTGAGGAGTCCTTCTTATTACCTTAGTAAAATTACCGGTTTCTATGTACAGGAAAACTATGTAACTACTAAGATTTTTTAAATGAAATCAATTTCATTCGACTTTAAAATTTCAGAACATTTTTTTTACTATAAATTTGGTAATCATGTATGATCGTGTTAGATCATAGGAGAATCGTATTTGAGATTCTACTTTCAAATATTAGAAAATTTCATAACAAAAAACATTACAAAATTTTTCTTTTCGATTGACACAAGCCATATTGTTAATCTGGACTAAACCATCTGTTAATCTTCGTAACAAACGTGATAGAACCTCCTTCTTACCACAGAACATTACACAATTTATGATCACCCCCTCAACAAAGTTCATTGCTTTTACAGTATAACGTAATATTATATAAAATTAAATTAAAAATATATCAAATAAATTAATAATGAAATAATAAATGTATAATAAAAATAGAATAAATTAATGAGTGAAAGGTGATTTAATAAAAACGTGATTATTATATATATATATAAAAAAATATATATATAATATAAAAATATAATAATAATATTATATAAAGAGTGTTCAAGAAGTGACGCAATCTTATGGAAGAATGTTTCTTTCTTTTGTTGCTGGTTTAATTGTGGAAAAATGGGTTACACAATGCAGCAGAGAATATTTATTGTCTCCCAATATATTAGATATGCCAGTGATTCCAGACCCAGAATTCCTTCACAGAAAAGTACGGTGTGGATGCACCAAACAAGTCCTCCATCAAGCGGCTGTTCGAAAAGTTCCAAGAGACAAGGAATGTGGTAGATGCAACCAAAAGTGGTTGAAGAGTGCTAAAAGTGCTAAAAAATAGCCGAAAGTGCTAACATCAAAGAAGTTGATGGACGTGCAAGCTTCATATTCTGTTAGTCCCAAGAAGTCTGTGCGAAGCCTTTCTAGCCAGTCTGGTGTCGTTGGTAGAGCCCAAACGGCAATATGCGAGTGTTTAATGCTGTATCCATACAGAATTTGTGTTGTTCATTAGTTGTTACTTGCAGAATCTGGAAAACGTGTAACTTTCTGTCAGTGGTTCATTTCATCTGTAACGACGGTGAAGAACTGGATGATACAGAAGAACTGGACGATTGGTTTTGGTTTGACGAGGCACGATTAAAAATACATGAATGCTCAAAATTCACGCATTTCGTATACGGAAAATCCACATCAGCTCCACGAGTCTTCTCTACACGGACAAAAAGTGGGTGTTAGTTGTACAATTTCACGTAGACGAATATTCATGACATTCTTTCCCGGCACAGTGAACAGTATATACACTATATACTGATGGTATAACAATTTGTAAACACTATACCTGCAGACCGGCTAGAGTACAAGTAGTTTCAGCGGACAATGCTACGCTCATACAGCCAACAACACTATGACTTTCTTGGATCAGTGATTTCGAAGGGTTGTGGCCCTCTCGGTCTCCTGATTTATCCCCGCCTGACTTTTTTTTTTTTTGAGGATACCTTATGGATGTTGCATACAAAACTTATTCTCACATCGTTCCGAATTCCAGGGTGAAATTGATTGATGTGTCGCTGCAATTCCTCAACAAACATTACATGTGTTTAAGAGCATGCATGTCGAATTCAATTGTGTGAACCGCATAATGGAGACCTACTTTCAAGAACTATTGTAACTTATTCGGTTTCTCAGAATGCGTCACTTTTTGAACATCTTATATAATTACATACATTTGAATTTATTTAAGAACTTAATGTTTCGAATTTATAGACAGATTTAATTACAAAAACTACACTGAAATCATACGTGAATCATACTATCATACTAAATAAGCCACTCGGCATATGCATTTTAATTAATCTATAAAATTGTTTACCGTGATCAATTAATAAATTTAAAATTTTAGTCCCTATTTCTGAATTGTTTGGTCTTTTATATTCCTTGTTTTATTGCACAAAAAATGTTACATCAAACAATTAAAAAGAAATTAAAAACATCTATTAAACAAAAAATTTCAAATATTTTGAATGAAGATACGTTTGACAAAACAGTACTCGAGGGGGAGTACAAGTTAAAAAAATGTTAAGAACGAAAAGTATTTTAAAAGTTATTTGTAAATTACTGTACAAAATGTAGCAGACTTGTAACTATGAAGATAATAAAAAAGAAGTATTTCCTTATTTGGACTTTCTAATCATTTTTATTATTTTTCTAAGAGAATTTTTAATTATCATTACCTTTTTTTTTATATTAATGAATTGGAAACACCTCTATAAATATGGTGTATCTGATGAGCTGTAGTAAATTTTGAGTGATGTATTTAAAATTTATGTATTTCAAAAATGTTGGAGAAAATATTAATTCAGTTTACAGTTTTTTAGGTTGTTTTGTTTCACGATAAATATATGCAACAATTTTAGTGTTCTTTTTATTTTAGTTTTTAGAAATATATGGGCCTGAATAAAACACGCATATACTTTTTATTCGATTCATGGTGAACGGTCAACAGCTGGATATTCTATACTGTCGGACAAGCGAACGTCCATTAACAGTGCCCTAAATGGACAGTCGCATAGTCAGCACGTTTCGCAGAGAAATCCGTACAACAGAGAATTTGAAATCGACAAACTCCAACAGACTACCAAGTAACCGACTGGAAAGAATTGTTGTTAAAAAATACCTCTGTACACACCGTCTGGTTAACTTCGTCTTTATCAAATAACGTTCAACAAACCGATTGCAACTTTAAAGAAGAAAGAAATTATCATATTGCTTAAGAGTTTTTCAAAGTAATCTACAACATCATTAAGAAATTTATAAGATCTAATTTATTGATTTAATTTTTAAAAAAAAGGAGACGAACACGCGCTTCAAAATTATTAGTGTTTTTTGTGGTATTATGTGAATAGTAAAACAAATAACAAAAGAGTTAAAAAAGCGGAACACATAAATAATTCATTTCTCATTAGCAATGACATACTTAATTAATGATCAGACATACATAGCATGAATAATGTAGCCAGGAGGTTCAGTAAAATGGTTTTCTTTTACCATAAAAATAGTTCAGCAGTTTTTAAATTTATTTTTTATTTTTCAGTTAATAAAATATATCAAATATACAACGTTTTTTTTTATTTTTTAGGTTTTCACAGTATTAACTCATATCACGGACGCGCACCCATCATTTTTAATACTAACGGAAATATGTTAAAATGTAATTAAGTGAGAAAATTGTACCAAAAAAAATTCGAAACATCTTATTTAGGCTACGAATTTCATAAAGAATCATAAAAATACATTTATAACAAGTTACCTAAAATTTAAGCTATATTTTATTTATATAATCTAAATTTTAGGTATGAAAAGACATTTTCTACCTGCAAATCAAACCATCATTTTACTTTTTTAACGGTATGCAAATATTTTTTAAATTACGTTTTTGTTTCGTGTAATTTGACATCTTAATGTAAACGTTTTTTTTTTTATAACAATCTTAAACGTTTGTCCAAACAGTAAGAAATAGATAGCGGTCTATTTTATTAGTTTTACGTACATGTAACTGTTCGTTTGTTGCTCATTATTTAAAAGCAGATATGAATTTACCAGCATCATCTGCTACTCCATTTCGTTATTTTTTTTAATTTTTGGAAGCGTATTTTTATGGTACTACGTGTCAGAGAAAGGTTGTTTGTTTTAAATAAAAATTAATAAGATTTAATGGAAAAAAAAATAAAGAAAAATATAATTAAAGCAAAATTTACACGCCTGTAAAAACCGATGTTTGTACGTTTCTTTCTTAACAGAATTATATTTTTACAACACACACACACACACACACACACACACACACACACACACACACACACACACACACACACGCGCGCGCGCGCGCACGCACGCACGCACACACACGCACACAATAAATAGTGAATGGAATGGTGGGTAATTCCTTCTGGTGTATAGTTATTCAACTTTCGGGAATAAACTTAAAAAAGTCCCTTTCGGTACGCCGGAAGATGGAGGTAGATTTCACTGGTGCTAAGTAGAGGATAAAAAAGGTTTACACTTTAAAGTAAGAAAAACGTCAAATTTACTCAATACGACAATGGTTGCATGTGAAAAAAGTTTCACTTCTTTAGCATACGACTAGCCTCATCTTCTTACAATTCCAGTGTCATTTAGGTCATATCAAAAATTGTTCAGACAAACATTTTAGATAATGCTTAGAGGACTAACGACCACTTTAAACCGATTCGATACTGTGCCTATTAAGGGAGGTATGATTTCTTTTGTCTTCGAAACTCCATTTTTTCCACCTCCTGGGCCAGTGGTTGGTGATATAAAAAAGCTTTACTTACGTAAGTTTTAGGTCCTTATCCAAAGAATAATTGAAACTTTAAAAAACAAAATATCGCTATAACTTTCTTATAAGTAAAATATCGAATTCGTTTAAAGTTCCTACTATTCTTTGGATAAGAACCTAAAACTTACGTAAGTAAAGCTTTTTTATATCACCAACCACTGGCCCAGGGGGGTGGAAAAAATGGGGTTTCGAAGACAAAAAAGAATCATACCTCCCTTAATAGGCACAGTATCGAATCTGTTTAAAGTGGTCGTTACTCCTCTAAATTATCTAAAACGTTGTCTGAATTTTGATACGAACAAACCTTACGGCAAGGGTGACCAAAATGTTGCTGAAATGTAAGAAGATGGGGCTTGTCGTATGCTAAACATGTGAAACTTTTTTCACATGCAACCATTGCTGTATTGAGTAAATTTGAAGTTTTTTTTTAATTTTAAGGTGGAAATCTCTTTAATCCCCTACTTAGCCCCGGTGAAATCTACCTCTGCCTTCCGGCGTGCCGAAAGGGATTTTTTTCAATAGTATTCTAAATGTCTTTAAAACTCTGTAGGAAACTCATTTAAGTGATCAGATAGTTAAATTTGATCTATGTTGTGTTTGTTTAATACATTTTTTTTTTGGTTAAATTTTTGTCTTTTTTAATTTTGATATCGCTTAAATATGCAATTGAATTTTATATATAGAAAAAACACGAATTTTGCTATGCATGAAATTCAATTGGTATTTAACATCTTTTGTATCTGTGGTCCGTGTCTACGAAGCGATTGTAAGGTCGATTTTGTTGTATGTACTGCTTTTATGTATATGTTCTTTGTATCTTTGGAATGTGTATCCGGTTTGTTTGATAGAGTCTTTAGTGTTATCACTGTATTTTAATTAAAACTTCGTATTTTGTCTTTAGTTCTGAAACCGATAAAATAATGAAAACTTAGGCAATGCTGTATGATGTCAGTGGTTTATATATATATATATATATATATATATATATATATATATATATATATATATATATATAGATATATATATATATATAGAAAGAGAGAGAGAGAGAGAGAGGAATCATTTTTTGTTTGTTTTTAGGAGTGCTTTTTCGGTATTCTACGTAGAAGTTTGTCATACATCTTAGATGCACATTATATGTTTATATTGAACGATAAGTCTCTAACTACATAAACAGTTCCATTTTTTCTCAATTTTATGGAAGAATTTGGAAAAATTTTTAAATCCGCTGATCTTTTTGAGATCCCTCAAATACATTAAATGAGGCCTTTAATACAAGATATTTTTGGTCGGTCACTCTACTATTAACAAGCCATACCCGAAAATACTTAAACATATGTGGCCCTCATGTTTTAGAAAATAAAAAATATTATTTTTGCGTTAATATCGTATAAATTCATGAAAGATATCCACCGTTTACAGTAGCATTTTAACAATCATCATCTAAATATTTTTAACATACATAAAAAATGGGAAGTTATGATTTCGATCATTTTATTATATACAAGAAATTTCTCTGGAATTGCTTGTACGGTAATAAGTTATTTCCGGATCATCACCAATAGATGATCATTTAAGGAAAGATTACATAATCCTCAAGATGATTTGACGTTTATTTTTTGTTTGTCCACATTGTTTACAGTCATCCTGATGTAAAGAAAAAGGATTCTTTCATTCTTTCATTATTTCAATAAAATTAATTATTGAACTGTAAGTAAAAATAGGCGGAAGACATAAGAGCCATAACGAGAGTGCATGACATAATGGAAACAGTGATAGCTCTGAAATGGCAATGGACAGGGCATATCGCGAGAAGATATGATGGAAGGTGGACAAAGGCGGTCCATGAGTGAAGTCCAAGAGAGCGACAAAGGCCAAGAGGCAGGCCACCAGACCGATGGGACAGAGGCATTAGAAGAGTAGCTGGGACCAACTGGCAGAGGACGGCGCAGGACAGACAGGCATGGCGAGAACTGTTGAAGGTTTACCTGTCGAACTAGACTTGAAGAGGCTACATCTTGTAAAAGATTGAAACAGCCGTATAACTAATAATAAAAGCCGTATAACTAATAACTAAAAATATAATACATATTCCTAAATTCAAAAACTGTTCCCACTCTCTCTTCTCTTTTCTTATGTTTTTACGCTACAAATTTCCATTCGGCGTTGATGAACATAACAGTTGATGCCCGCACATCTCATTAAAAAAATAAAAAATTATGTTTCAATTTTGGATTGCAACATTTATAAGAAACACCTTAATGTTTCTTGAAAAATTATTTTTTTTATTTTATTTATTTATTTTTTTTTTTAGGAGGACGGTGTTATTGGAATAACTAAAAGAATAATGGTTGTTGGTATTTCTCGACAAAGTTTAGAAAGTTCAGCTGACGTGCAAGGGGCGAGTTCAGGATTGCTGGACCGGCGATGGCTTATTGCTACTTACGAAGTTCTTTTTCTTTTTTCTGTTTAGCCTCCGGAACCACATAAGGTATTACTTCATAGGTTGAATGAGGATGATGTGTATGTATGTAGATGAAATGTAGTCTTGTAGAGCCTCAGGTTGAGATGTGTGGTTAACTGAAACCCAATTCCACGATCTAGTATTCAAAATCCGTATAAAAGCTTAGACTCTTACCTCTCTTATAAGCGTATAAGAATATCTTAGCTCTCGATTTCGAAATCAACTGATTTGGGATGACGAGTTCACCACTAGGTAAACCCGCTGGGTTACTTACAAAATCTTGTGATACAACATTCTTGCACTATATTTTAGGCACCCGGATAGAACTTCCGCGCATCTACCGTTTTACATTTTCCAAACTTAGACAAGTAATAATTGTTTTTAATTTGATACCTACTTCAAAAATACAAATTTTAAGAATTAACAGGTATTATTCTCATAATTTTCGGCATGCTTCTAAAATCTGGTTTTATTTGATTTTTACTTCCTCGTATGAAGTAAAAGAAATATTGCAATGGTGAAAAATTTCGGTTTTCAGATTTCAACGGAAATATCCATTTTGACCATCCGTGAATCCATTTTGAATAGTTTCGGCGTGACGTATTTACGTATATATCTCGCATAACTCAAAAACTATTAGCCGTATGATGTTGAAATTTTGGATTTAGTACGGTTGTAACATCTAATTGTGCATCTCCCCTTTTGATTGCAATCGACTAAACTAAAAGTGTCTACAAAAGCCCAAAATCCAAACAATTTGGATTTTGAACTTTTTAAGTGCAATAATACTCTATCATTGAGAGCTACGATATATCTATCATAAGTGGTACTTATTTTCATTGATTCCAGAATTATAGCCAAATAAAACTTTAATTAATGATCTGACTTCATCTTTTTTTTTTAACTTTTTTTTTAATTTAAACATATTGATTTATTAATAAATATTAACCTCTGATTGTAAAAAACAATTTTACAATAAATAATAATTCAATAACAAAAAAGAAAAAAATTAAATATGAAAAAATATCAGAAGTTATTAATGAAATAGAATTTTATGTACTTCTCATTTTTTTAAATGTGTATATCTAATTTAATAGGCGTAAAAAGAAGTCATGTGATGTCCACATCAGATTTTTGTTATTATTATTACTTTTTCAAATTTAAATTAAATAATTAATTTTCTTTTAATTTAATTTTGATTTTGCCCTAAGTTTAGAATTTGTACTCTGGTATTTTATCGTTTAAAAAATCAATTTTAATTTCATTACCTGGTATTAGATCAGTTAATTATTTCTTCACAAAATGATTATTTTCCGATAACTAGAATAAATACGACCACTTTTATTGCTATTACTATTTATTTATTATTATCTTTATTTTAAAGATTAAATGTTATAGCATATTATGAAGACTAAATCTTGCTTAGTATTTTAATCGGTGTCCAACTCGAAAATATTATCCCGCTTTTTTTACGTAAAATAGTTTGTTAAAAATATTAAATTCAAAATTTAATAGATATGATCCGTCATAAACGAAATCCTACCCTTTTATTAATAAAACATACGAACTGAAAGCATAAATTTTAATTTAAGGATTTAAACATTTTTGAAAGTGTCTTAGTAAAATTAAACATCTACTTAGGGGAAGTATGTTCTAAAATCTCAAACATTTTTATAAACGATTGAAAAATCTGGTGTAAAAACGTTCTCATTAAATTAAACGAAAAAGTTTTTTTTTCATTAAACCGGTGAGAAACGAAGCGGTGTTTACAACAGGATTTATAATACGGTAAAAACTGTATAACGTATACCAGACGTTAATGTACCGCTGACGCTATTTATAGGTCTACTGTTTAATTTCAAGAATTACTAAAGCTTCTAAAACTTTCATCGTATAAGGTGCTTTACAACATAAATCTATTCTGTAAAAAAAACATTACACTTATCAACATCTTTTGCTTTAGCCGTACTGTTTTACGGTAAAAAAGAAATTCTGAGAATGATTTTGGAAGCTACCGCGGTTTAAATTCCCGTAACTTCTATATCGTAATGATTATCAAAAAACAACTTTTGTGATTAAATCCATCTCTGTAAAACAGTTTATTTTATTTTAGTTTACTATAGTTTTTTTCACAATATGAAACAGAAAAAAATTACTGATAAAATATTAATTTTGACACCGACATACTTAACGGAAAAAATTGAAGTTCACACATATTGAAAACGGAAAATCCTATTCTTTGGCACAAAATATATTATAAAAATTTTTTATTAACTTTAAAGTTCATTCATGGTTGCGGATAAATGCTCCAGAATGCGATTTCGTCAATAAATTCGTTGTTTGCCCTGTAAAATAAACGGAATTTTCCTCTATCGTAGACGTGACCGTCTCGTAATTTTTATCTCGATGAGAAAATCCTAAAAAAAATTATATAAAGTGTCTCACAGAGAAACGGAAATAATTACAGGACATGGTCTGTGAATGAAAATAAAAAAAGAGGTTCATATAAACATGGATTCAGAGACGCTTCCTGTTTGAATTGTAGGTTACGAAAAATTTCGCCTTGACTTCCGCTCTAAGGATAGAATTAAACCATACTGAAATTATCGGAACAGATTAAGAAATTAATCTGATTGTTTCATATGTTTTTTTATCTGAAAAATTGTTAAAACAAATTGCAGAAGTGTATCATTGTAATATAAGAAAATAATTGTAAAAAAAAAAAAAACAGTGTAGTAAAACACAATACTTCAGAATAGCATAACGTAGAATTACTAAAATTGGCTATAAAAAATTTGGTGGGGCTGTGTCGGGTCCCACGACCGTTGGTTTAACGTGAAACGTTACAGACCTATGATGAAGTCCTCCGACCTACAGACCGACCAGCTTATCTGTAAAGTTAAATGGGAGAGCCACCAACGCATTTTTTTTTAACAAAACTGAAAATCTCCAATGGAAAATGTTGGTTCCTTCATTTGACCAACTCTACAGATAAACTGGTCGGTCTGTATGTCAACGAGTCATTTTTAGTGTATTGGATTGAAATAAAAACGAGACATTGACTGCGTATTAAATTGAATTTTAACATAAAACTGACATTAAATGGTACATGATATTTATTTCGACTAGTATTCGACGACAATTTTGTTCAACATTGGTCTGTGATATGAGAAGTAAGAGACATAAGGCATAGTAAGCAACGGTAGAGGTGATCGCGTGGTCGGCGTCGTTCGCTGGGCGTGCCAGCCAGCTTTGCGACGCTCCCAAAACAGTCTCACTCGCATGGCACCGGAAATTGGGGTGCCTATGCGTGGCAAGTAACCTCCCCTTTCCAACGATATGCGTGATTTATATTCCCGACTGGGTTTTGTGCGGACTTAGGCTGACATATTGAATTTTGATACGTTTCTACATGTTTACTTTAATTTTTTACACGTAAATATTGTCCAAAATATACTTATTATTACTTAAATCGATATATCTCGACAAACTCTAAACAAAAACACACGAATCACCGCGCTATCACATCTAAATTGTGAGCTACACTGAATGGAAATGAGCGAGAGCGCCAGTTTTAGCCGATCTGCGCTGTGTCCCCTCCTCGCCAACCAACTTGCCAGTGACGCAAACTCAAAGTCTTATCGGCCAGCTGACCATATAAGTTATAAAATGACACCGCATTTACGTCTCTCAGACTAATAGTTAGGGTGTTATTAAGGCAGGACGATATAGACCTTTTCGTTACGCCGCAAATTTCTGTTCTGGTATCCGTATGTTTCGGTATGATTTTAATGTCAAAAAAAATCAGTAGAAAATGTAACTCAGAAAATCTATGTAGGTAACGACGACTGAAAATGAAGAAAAGTTAAAAAAATTTCTCTTATTAAAAACAAAACACACCGAAACATGGTAGGAAAATAGGAAATTTAAACTGTAATTTAAATAGTGCTATTAAACTGTCGTAATATTTTATTTAATTTTAATAAATGGTTTTATTGTTAGATATTTTCCAATATTAAAATCACTCTTGTTCGATTTAAAATTGTAATGCAAATATTTATAATAATTTTCTAAATTAGTACTAGAGATACGGTTCTGGGATCGGATTAAATTCAATTTTACAAGTCAAAAATCACAAGAAACCGTTACATTTACCTTAAGTTTGAAGAATTTCAGTATGGCTTCATTTTAAAGTAGAAATCAGGGTAAATTTTTCGCAACCTACAATTCAAAAAGGAAGCATTTCCAAATACATGTCTATAATAACCATTTACAAACTTTTCAAAAAGTACTTAAAAGTGCGACCGACAACGTATTATTTTCGGTCGCACGGTGGAATTGGGGGGTGAAATTAAATTTGAAATTTCCTTTACGTTTGGAGGTATGAGGAGTACAAGAATACGATTCACTTAAAATGTACTTTATATATATAGGCCTACGAATAAATTTTGCGGCCCGAAAATCTCCAAAACTATCACTCTTATCAATTTCATTGAAAATTAGATATTCTGTAGTAGTTTATCTGAAGTTGTGCAAGTGAAAATTGAAGATTGGATGAGTAATTCTGAGTTATACTCAATGGTAACTGCACAAGAGTGGTCTTTTTATTTTCACGTGTAGATCATATCCTGAAATTCTTCCAGTTTCTTCGTATGACACCTACGTTTTTTAAGACAAAAAAAAAATCATCATCGAAACAACAATTTTATATGCCATAACCAAGCACAGTTTTAGGCTAACCAACATAAGATAATCATAGTTACTCCCTAAAAAGGGTTAATGATTCTAAAGAATAATAAACAACTCATACCGAGTATTATTCTGGAATATAAAGCGAGAATTGTTTACTTTCTTCATTGACCCGAATTTACTATTGCAAAGCTCACCGAAATGCGGCCGATATTCATTTTGTATAATGAACATGATTACAATGAAAGAAAGTAACTCAGTCACTCTCTCTCGCTCTCTCTCACACACACACACACATATATATATATATATATATATAGGAAAATTTTCTGAATAAATAGGTTGGCATATGTTTATTTCAATTTTATTCTGAATGTTCTTATATAAAACATTATTCTTTATTTTAAAGAAATAATAATATTGTTATTATTATTTCTTATTATTATAATAATAAAGAATAATATTTTATATAAGAGCATTCAGAACAAACATATGCCAACCTGTTTATTCAGAAAATTTTCGTAAGAAATAAACTACAGTTTTATATTTTGGCTAAAATTTTTTTCAGCAAGTTACACTTAAGTAAAAACAAAAATTTTACAAAAAAATTATTAAGTTAAATAAAACCCTGTAATTCGAATCTCAAACCCAAATTATCCGAAGCTTTATTTCGGAATTCAACATTTTATAAATTAAATAATTTAAATATTTCATATATAGTTTATATACATAATAGTAGTTTGAATTATAATAGTGGTTTGAATTAATTATAACGGTTTTTTTTCATTCACTCTTCTGCTTTTTACATTATAAATATAATTTTTAAGAAAGAGACTAACAAAGAAAGAAAAATTCCGAGTAATATTAACACAAATTTAAATTCCCCACATTTTGTTACTGATCGAATTATTCTGAATCTAAAATTACCTGAAAATCAGTCGCACTAACCAATCGAATACACAGGTGATCCACATCCAATATATTTAACTAAGGATTTATTATTAATTCATAAATTAAAAAATCGTGTATGATAGATAGATAGCCTGCAAAACATAAGTTAGTATTGAAAGATGAACACTTTTGATTTCAATATAAAGGCTACATATGTCTTTACAGTACTATAATGTATTGTGAACTGTAATAAATTTATAATTTTTATTACCCTTTTACATTTTAGAAAGATATTTTGTTACTAGAAATATAAAACTACTGGGGAAAAATGAAATAAAAATATGCTTCTGAAATTAGAGAATTAGGGTGAATCCTATTAAGTTATTTCCTGTAAAAAAAGAAAAAACCCTCCTACTAACATAACAAACCGCAATGAAATTAATAGTCTTATATAAATAAAGATGCAAATGAAATCTTATAAATACCAGTTAGTATGACGACCAAATCTAACCACAAAGTGTTTGTTTGTAACCTCTCATAATTATCTAAACATGATTAATTAATTTTTATAATTTTTATTTTATTTTATAAATATATTAGATAAATGTTTAGTAGTACAATATCTAAAATAAAAAGACATCGATTAATTTCCATATCTTCACGATTCATAATTTGATGTATGAACAAAAATAAAAGCTGTATAAATATACGCTGTAAATTGGAAAATAAGATTATACTTCAAAAACCATTTATAAAATACTTTATTTAGAATCTAAACCTACATTGATTTTCGATTATTAAATAGTCATCATCATTCGACATTACGGAAAGTATATATAAAAAATTATAAATAAATAAAATAAAAACAAAAAAATAGTGAACAATATTAATCGATAAATAATTTTTACGAAACTTTAAAGGAAGTATTATTAACCGGGATTTTAAAATAAGAATATAAAATGAAGGTACGAAAAAATACAAATAACAGTTGTCTATATTTTTTTAAATTTAAAATTACTTTTACTTCAGAACAATAGTGCAGAAGGATCGAAGAAAAATTAAATATTTTGTTCCATTGTACAAGGTAAAATATAAAAAAAATTTCAACTTTAATTTTCCGTAGGTACATATTGTAAATCGGCCTCTATCCCCGGAAGCACTAAAAATAAAACTAAACCCGTCGAAAGAATGGTATTTATAAACTTACTTGTAAAGGAAATGACTACAATTTAGAATTCTATGGCAAACTGAAAGAAACAATGAAACTAGATTAAAGGAGCATTGTTAGTATAGAAGACAAGATACATCGGCTGTAGGCCAGCATCACCTGAAAACTGATCGCAGAATTAGTTTATTAGAAACCGTAGTTTTAAAACGTATATAATACGTAATAATTAAATAATTGGAAAAAATTATAATTTGTAAAGCAGAAAGGGTATTTATTATTGAACCGTGATAAGGGAATAATATCCAATAGCCTATTTCAAGTTAAAATTGTTAAAAATCCTTCTGTAGAAGTTTTCTATCTTAAGATTATCCCCACTCGTAAAACTTTGAAGTTTAAGTAAAATTTTTTATAATCTGTTTTTGGAGCGTAATCTTCATTTAAGAATTATTTCACTAACCGCTTATCATAACTATTTGTATCAGTCACTGATTAAAAAAAATACAGAACTTTTAAAATTATTTCAAATATTTTAATTTGGCGTGAAATTTTTTAGCCTCTAATTTATGTTAAAATAAATATATGTAATTGAGACCTGCACAGAATTTTATATTACATAGATCAACTCAATAATAGATAGGTGAAGTACTCCAAGCATAAAAATGTAATGTGAACACCATATGACTTCCTTGTACGCCTATTAAATTGCTTAGATATACACATTATTATTTTTTTACAATCAGAGGTTAATAATTATTAATAAATCAATATATTTAAATTAAAAAATTAAAAGTAAAAAAAAGGAAATGAAATCAGATTCGAACCGATGTGCCTTCCTTTGTAAGATCCAAATATTTCATTAATTAAACTTTTATTTGGCTGTAGTTCTGGAACCAATGAAAATAAATATCAGTTATGATATATCGTTGAAAAGCTCTCAATTAGGGCTCATTACTTCACTTAAGAATAAGTCCAAAATCAAAATTTATTTTGATTTTGAATTTTTTTTGGATACTTTTGGTCCAGTCGATTGCAATCAAAAGGGGAGGTGCACAACTAGATGTTACAACAGTCCTAAATCCAAAATTTCAACATCCTACGGCTAATTGTTTTTGAGTTATGCGAGATACGTACGTACGTACTAACGTCACCAAAATTAAAAAAAAAATAATAGTTATAATGAAAGGAAATGGTGAAAATCCATATTATCACTAACCTACTTTTGAGCAGTTGTACGCAAAAAGGCCGACTTTTTGTTTCCAATGCCCTCATATTTCGCAGTCGATTTTCACTGACTTTCGCACTAATGTACTGACTAACTCATTGATTTTCAGAGTACAACGAACTACATGCGTTAGATTAACGAGTAGATTCTACATACAAACATCAAGATTAAACTCGCTCACCATTGTCACTCACTGCATAAGCGCGTTTGAAAAATACACCAATACTAAGTCAACATAACCTAAAGTGAGGTTATGTTGTCTGTTATCGACTTTAAATTGAGCGTAACTTAAGAAAGACTGTCAATCTTCATAAAACTTTTACAAACACAACTTCAGATACACTGCTACAGCACATGTAAATTTCAATATAATTGATCAAGTAGTTTTGAAGATTATCGAGCCAAAACGTTTATACATAGGCCTGTATATACATATATATAAAGAAATTACATTTTAAATTAATGTTATTTTAGAACTCCACATCATCATACCTAAAAACGTAAAGAAAATCCTATTTCACCTTCACAATTCCATTACTTTTCATACTTTTCTTTCATAACTTTCTTCGAAAAGAACTAAAATATCTTTTAAATAAAATATTTAAATTAATAAAATATTTTTCGAAGAAAACTACAGTATTAAAGTACGGTGGGTATAATAAGGTAATAAGTCGGTAAAAAAAGAAAAAGTAACGCCATGTAAAACATACAAAATAATTTTATTAATATTTCCTATTGCCTGGCTAACAATCAATCTTTTTTTTATCTCCAACTACTTTGGGAATTTTTTGATTAGAAATTTTCTGTTATTGACCATTATCAAGTAATAGCTATTTCAAACCAAGAATGGTTATTTTTTAAAACCGATATTTTTGTTTTGATAATGTAAGTAAATAAATTTGTTCAATATTAAAAAATAGCCATTATATAAGAAAGTAGTAAAAAAACAAAAAAAAACTAGTTACTTCTCTTTAGTCTTCAGTAAAAAAAAGAAGAAATTTCATAGATAAACAAAAAAATATACAAGAAATAAAATAAAACCATTTTCAATATCTTATGGAAATCATGAAGCGAGTTATCAAGATCAAAGTACTCATATGAAAAGATGAACGCGATTGGTATATACAACGAAACAAAAAATTTACTAACATAGCTATTAAATGAGACATTAAACGAGAAACTCTGACGGACAAGAAATAATCTAATTACCACCTTTACATCTCAGTTCATTTAGAAATTCAATTACTCTTAAACAAAACTTAATTACTTTACCAATAATTAAATGATCATAAAAAATATTCTTGGCATAAAATGTAGTTAACTTTACCCACAAAACAAAATACATTTTGCCCAGATAATGTAAACGTAATGTTAAATTTCAAGCAAAACACAAAGAATATTTTTATTATTATTTATCTATTTATACCAAGTAAATTAAAAAAAAAACTGATTCACACGCTTTCCAAGCTATTAAATTTTAATGATAGCTTATCTTCCACAAGTTAACTGATATTTAGCGCTTCCCTTTTTGTGTGGCAGTTCCGGACCTGGACGAATCAGTAACATTTTAATGTTAGTTCCTCGATATTAACTCTCGACCAAAATACTTTTTAATCAACAAATCTTGACCAGGCAATCGAGAAGTGTAATAAAACTTACTCCTATGTGTACAATCATTATACGAACAAGTTATTCTTACGGGGGCTCCGTATTACCAAAGCTTCTCTAAAATGTCTGTAAAATTTCAAGATATCGTACGAATCAGTCAAAAGAATGAAAGCACAATAAAGGATAACTATAAATTGGATTATTAATTTTTAGCTTATTTAAATTGGTTGCAATACCTTATTTTAATCGATTAACACATTTATTTGAGTATAGACATAAAATAAATTAATTTAATCGTAAACGGAATAAGTAAAAATAAACACAGTAATTATTTTATATTCAAATAAATATTATAATATATTTAAGATATTAAAAATATGTTTTAATTTAAATTGTTAGTTTTCCTCAAGATTTTAATAATACTAAAATAAATTTAACTTATTTAAGAAGATAACATTAAATAAAAGCATTTAATTGTATTGCCTTGTCTCGAATGACAAATGTTCTAATTTACTTACAAAGGATGAAAGTAAAGTAAAGAGATTTTCTAACCCAGGTGGATTACGTTATTAACATAAAAACATCTGCAGGCTTCCGTTCTTCAGTATCTATGATGGGACTTATGCCTACCTACTCGATTCAACTCGTAAGTCGCACCCGACAGAATAAATTGTCTGTTATTTATACAACGTGTTTATTATTTATATTAATGTAAAATATATACATAAATAAACTGTACTCGGTCGTCTAACTAAACGAAAAGAATAGTAATAAATTCAAATACAACAGTAATTTGTGAAAAATAATAGTAATAAATATAAAATAAATTTAAATTTACAATGAGAGATGAAAGAAATCATATATAATTCGAATGAGAAGTTTTCTCTGCATTAATGCGTTTTTACATAATAAAAGTAAATAGATAAAATTACAATAGCTATAAATTTAATTTTTTTTAAATCAGATATTTATAAACATCATTATTGTGATGATAACCATATTAGTTTGCTTTATTTTATTACAGAAAAACTGAAGAATTTAGGATGAAGCAAAAAATTAAAAGAAAATGAATTTTTTTTTCACGTAATCTCATTTACTAGATTAAATATACAACTCCTTGAAAACGGTATAGATAATCTGAAGAAAAATAAGCATCAAATGCCAGGAATAAAGTAAGTAAAATTTCAAATAGTTTTCTATTGTCTTCACCAAGCCAAATGATTGTATTTATGCCAAATCGGCATTCATTCTAAGCAAACCGAACTGCAAATGAATGATTATCTTCATTCTTTTCACAACGTCGGGAATGGCTGTATTACAAATAAATACCGTCGGAGAGAGTGAGACAGTGAGAGAGAAAGAGAGAGTACAGTTTGGATTCTGTTTAAGTAACTATTTTAATTGAAAATCAGACGTAGGAAGCCTGGAACAGCTAATAGTCTTTACATTTATTTATCCTTAATTATATGCGTTAATTAACTTATCTTTCAGTTATAAGCTTTACCTCTACAGATGAGTTTGACTGTTAAAAAGGTTGCTTTAAAATAAATCTACGACGGTCCTATTTTGTTGTTCAGCCTCATTTTTATTAAATAAAAGAATTTAATTTTTTTATCTCGATTTTTCTAAATAAAAAAAAAAAACTGAAGAAAAGTAAAGGAAAGTACGGTATTTTACAACTTCTTAATCAAACTTGAATTTACAAATACATGAGACAAAAAAAAAAATTCTAAAAATATGTCCCAAGAACTGTCTAATAAGTAATAACATTTATCGAAAAACACCAAAATGAGAGAGTACAATATGAAAATATTAATTATTAGACATTTAGGTAGGTCATATTTTTAGAATTGCTTCGGGTATTTCACATCGGTGTTAGTCATTTTCCGTTAAAAAAATGGTCAAAAAGTGAACGTTTTTAGTTTTCATTCAATTTTTTTTTTTTTTAATTTAATTATTGAAATAAAATCATGTAGATTATTAGAAAAGCATTTAAGGAATAAAATAAGACAATCCATGTTAAATTTTTAGATTTATCATAAAAATCAATTTATTCATCGGAAAGATAAAACAATAATATTACGTGTTATCTTATGTGTAATACATGTCTTATGTTATATGTATGACTATTATGTGTAATATATTAAAATTTAGGTAACACATAAAACGATTTTCTTATCATTATTTTAATCAATAATTAAAATACAGTAATAATGTATTTATGGTAATATAAACGTTAGTGAGTAATGGAAAAAATTAAAAATTACTGATATTTTCAAATATTGTAAGATATACAACAGTTCTTAAGAAACTTACATGTTTAATAATTATAAGATATTAAACTATTTTTCTTTATCCATTTATATTTTATGCACGTATATATTTTCATTTAACAGTAGAAAAATATCATAACAATATCTTTTGTATCATTATGGCAATTTTAGATTGATAAAAAATAAATAAAGTTTATTTAATGGTAAACATTAAAGAAGATCTTTCAATTTAAAGAGTAACAATCAGAACTCGGCAAATATCTACTCGTACATCATGATTAATAGCAAATGATCTTTAAAATTTTAAGAACGATAATAAAACTACATTTTCAAAATAAAATCTAGTGGTTGCTAATGCACTTAACCAATCACTATTATGTTTTATTCTTACAGTTAACTGAATGAATTATTAAAAGGTCTGATGTGGATAACACATGACTTCCTTGTACGCCTATTAAATTACATTTACACATTTTTTTTTTTTTTTTTTTTTTTTTAATAAAAAACGTATAAAATTTTATTTCATTATAAACTTCTGATATTTTTTTCTTTTTTTTGTTATTGAATTATTGTTCATCGTAAAATATTCTTTACAGTGAGAGGTTAATAATTATTAATTTATTAATAAATCAATATATTTAAATTAAAAAAATTAAAAAAAAAAGCACATGAAGTCTGATTCGAACCTATGTGCCTACTCCTTGTAAGATCCAAATATTCATTAATTAAAATTTTATTTGGCTATAACTCTGGAACCAATGAAAATAAGTACCACTTACAAATATCGTTGAAAAGCTTTCAATGATAGCTTATTACTGCAGTTAAGAAAAAGTTCAAAATGTAAATTCTTTTGGATTTTGGGCTCTTTTGGACACTTTTGGATCAGTCAATTGCAATCAAAAGGGGAGGTGCACAACTAGATATTACAACGGTCCTAAATCTAAAATTTCAATATCCTACGACTAATCGTTTTTGAGTTATGCGAGATACATGCGTACATACATTCATACGTACAGACGTCATGCCGAAAGTAGTAAAAATGGATATTTCCGTTGAAATCTGGAAACCGAAATTTTTCCTGATCACAATACTTCCTTTACTTCGTACAAGAAAGTAAAAAAAGGTACTAAATAAAAGAATTAAAACTAACTTTAAATTAAAGTTATTTCAAAATATAAAAAAGATATCACAAAATGTTACTGAACGTTTATGGTATTTGAAAAGAGATTGAAATTAAATCCTTGCACCTATGATAAGATAAAAAAATTATTACTTATTGTTTTAAATAAAGACAAATGATAAAAATTAACTTTTAACATGATTTTTTTATACTTTTAAAACGTTTATACATTTTTTTTCACTAGTACATTTACTCCTTAAGTGAAACCATAAATAAATCGTTTGATAATAAGCACATGATACGGAGTTCTTAAGGAACTCCCATAATAAGTCAATCCACAATAGTTATCAGTAAGCAGTAATCTTAAAGTTCATTAGTAAAAGAATATATCTGCCAACACTTCACACTCGATAAATACAAACAAATAAAAAGTCAATAAAAAAAAAAGAAAATAATCAAGCGATAGCTAGTCGAACAAAGAACAAAATAACTTGTAGCTATAAAAAACAAAAAATGGAGAAGTAAACAAAAATAACATCACTTAGATTTGGTGATAATAAATGCAAAATGTTACTTAGTACCCCCTAAGTCAAGGACATGGAGACATTTCAATCTTCGGACGTCCTCACTGTTATCAAGCAAATTGATCGCTAAGTAGTTGACATTTTCTAAACGATGTTGGTATTTAACACTGTACTGTCTTACAACCTCATGAACCGTCGGAAGCTTCAGATATTCGTGAATCTCATCGTTCCGTGTGAACCATGGCGTCTCTGCAATTGTTCTCTTTACATTGTTTTGAAAGCGTTGTATGATTTCTACGTTACTATTACTTGCTGTCCCCCACAACTGCATACCATAAGTTCAGATTGGCCGTAGGATAACTAGTAAATCAATACTTTATTGAACAACATGAGGTGTGACTTTCTGCGCAGCAATTGATGCAGTTCCCCATACTTTGCGTTCAGTTGTTTTCTTTTCATCCTCATGTGTCACTTCCAGGTCAAACGCCGATCTAGGTGAACTCCTAGGTACCGCACACTCTTTGTTCGTGAGATCAATCCTTCGCGAGCGTGAGAACAAAAACTCGCCAAAGTTTCATCGCAGTCAGATGAATGGTGTAGGAACGCATACGGGACAAACAAACATTTATTTTATATATAAAGATTAATATTTTTTTTAAATTCTTTTTTTTTAATTTTCAAAAACCGTTGAATAGAAATTCCATCATTTAAAAATGAATTAAATCTATTTTGTTTACAATCAGAATAATTTTTCAAATATTGAAGAAGATTCAATTATATGTAAATTTATATGTATATCTGAAAAAAATATAGATTGGCTGATTGTGACCGTTACTGTTTCCCCTTCATAGTTATGGAGCTAGATGAAAATCAGAGTGAAGCAGCAACATCGTATCTCACTCGTTCATTCAATGTTTTCAGTACAAAACCGGCACCACGAAAATTAAACTCTTCCAAAAGTATGGAGTTTAATTTTCGCTTGTCACCGACCGGTCAACTTCCTCCTGCAAAACGGTGTTATAGAAAAATGAACTTTTTTTCTTTCTCTATTTAAAGAAAAAAATCAGATTAGAGGATCAGATACTAGCGTATTTCCTGCATTTAATAGGATTAGACGGCATCTGCTCCCGGCGCGCGCGCGCGCACACACACACACATACATATATTCGAAAATAAAGATATCTTCAAACATTTAATAAAACTACATCAAACGAAAAGGAAATAACGCTTTTTTTAATATCAGATTTTCAATAATAATAAATCATATATTTAAAAAATATGATAATTAATTAAGGATATTTCTAATGAATAAAAACAATAACAGAAATTAAATAATTAATCTCAAAAAACTGAAAGGAATGAAATCAGTACAAGCTAAATGAAAAAGCCACTTTTTATAGGGAACACACATACGAACATTGTCTTTTATATATATAAAAGAAGAAAAATGTATGTTTGTATATTTATTTTTTTCGTAAATATCTCGACACCGACCACCTAGCGGATAGAGTTTTGGCAAAAGCTTATTTTTTCACTTGGCTAATAACGAGTATATTCTGAATATGAGCCGAATCGGTCCATAAACACAATTTTTCTAAATATCTGGACCCACCTAGCGGGTCCAAACTAATTCAAATTCCTTCACGGGTGTGCGCACAACTAGCAATGCTTCACTATTGCTAGATTTGAGTATATATATATATAAAATTAAAAGAATTGAAATTTTGGTAAAACTAATAAACTGAACATTACGGGACTTCACAAAATCTAACGTTACACTTTTACCAATTCCTTATTTCTCTGTTTCCTATTACCCAATTTCTTTCCAACGTTTTCCCCCTTTCCCTTTCAACGTTTCCCCTTTTCGAATTTTCTCCTCGTCGTTCCCCTTTCCATGTCCACTCTACCCTTTTCCCCTTCCCATTTTCTTTCCCCTTTTCCACCCTTTCCTTTTTCTCCTTTCCCTTTTTCCCAATTCCAGTGCGTAAAGCGGTCCAATAGTTTTTTAGCCTACAGCGGACATACATACGAACATTGTCTTTTAGATATATAGAAAAAAAGTCTCTATATATGTTTATTTATTTGTTTCGTAAATATCTCGACACCGGCGCCACCTAGCGGATATAGTTTTTGAAAATTTTTTTCTTTTCAGGTAACTAATATATATTCTGAATATGAGCCAAATCTGACCATAAATACAATTTTTCAAAGTATCTCGACCCCAGCGCCATCTAGCGGTTCTATTTTTATAGAGGTATTTTTTTCCATGTAACACATATTCTGAATACGAACCAAATCGGATTATAAATACAAGTTTTGGAAATATCTAGACCCAAGTACTACCTAGCGGGTCCATTACTTGCAAAAATACTTTTTTTTCACGAAACTAATATATATTCTGAGTGCGAGCCAAATCGGACCATAAATACAATTTTTCGAAATATCTCGACCACAGAGCCACCTAGCGGGTCCAAATTAATTCAAAAACCTTTGCGGGAATGCGCACAGTAATTCGCCAAAGTTTCATTTCAATCGGATGAATGGCACAGGAACGCATACGGGACAAACAAACATTCATTTTTATATAATATAGATTACTCTAAATATACTTTAATAAACATATTCATACGTAAATGTTTATACTTTATCGAAAAATAGAAAACCTTTTAATAAACATTTTACTAGCTTGCGTCGCTTATAAAGACAACAAATAATTTTTAAGTCGATAGGTTAAAAAATTAAATAGTTGCGAAACTTGATAAAAGTCCCAATTTACTTAAATATTTATAGAGATGATAATTTTTACTATACCCAACCGTTGCAATTTATTCTCTCCACTGTCACTTAAAAGAAAAAAAAAGAAAATGAAAATCAATTCAATAGAATTGGAACAGTAACAGAAAAAAAATTTTCAACAATGTATAGATTTCAAATTGTTCAGGTGAATTTTATGCATCTTTTTTCTAATTTTTCATTAGAACATTTCTAATGATGTTTACGATAACATAAACTTTTGTGAACTAAAAATCCGCAAGAGTAAAAATTTAAAAAGTTCATGGTTTCGTTTACTCTTTCCCTTCAGATTTTACAGATTCATTCCTATGATTTTTTTCTAAAATTTGATAAAATTGATCTGTCTAATTATTAAATATATATATTCATAAATTATAATTTGATAATTACTATCAATTATTATTGATAAATACTAATTAAATACTTAAGCTCTCTCACCAAATTTCTAATTGAGTATTAATTTCTGTTCATTAAATGTAAAACTGAATTGAGGCCGACACAAAGATGCACATACATACCTTTGTTAAAAAGACCTTAATATTCTTGGATTCCCAAGACCTCAAAACTTTGAGAAATACAACAATTTGGAGGGTGTCATCTTTTTTACTGATAACTAGTTTCCTGTTTTATATATAGAATGCTACAATAAATCGAGAGATTTTGCAACATCGTTTTATCAGAGATAGAGTTGAGTAGGGATTAAACGGCTACTAAAATTTTCTAGCTTATTAAAAACAGTAGGTGGAGAATAGTGTGTGTATCTTTGCTGTGAAAATATTTTTAAAAATCTGATGTGGACACCACATGACTTCTATGTACGCCTAATAAATTACATATACACATTTTTTTACAATGAAAAGTACATAAATTTTATTTCATTAGTAACTTCTGATATTTATTCTTTTTTTGTTTTTTTATTTTTTATTTTTGAATTATTATTTATTGTAAATTTTTTTTTACAATCAGAGGTTAATAACTGTTGATAAATCCGTAAATTTAAAAAAAAGTTAAAAAAGAGAAGATAAAGTCTGATTCGAACCGATGTACCTTCCCCTTGTAAGACCACATATTTCATTACTTAAAATTTCATCTGGCTATAACTCTAGAATCCATGAAAATAAATACCACTTATGATATTTTGTTGAAAAGCTCTCAATGAGGGCTTATTACTGCAATTAAGAAAAAGTCCAAAATCCTAATGGTTTTTTTTGGATTTTGGGCTTTTTTGACACTTTTGACCCAGTCGATTGCAATCAAAATGGAAGGTGCACAACTAGATATTACAACAGTTCTAAATTCAAAATTTCAATATCCTATGACTAATCGTTTTTGAGTTATGCGAGATACATACGTACGTATGTACAGACGCCACCCCGAAACTACTCAAAATGGATATTTCCATTGAAATTTGAAATCAAACTTCACTCGTATAAAATTCAAATAACTTCTGGAGTACATGAACGTGATTATGAAAACAAAAATAATCTTTCAGTCAAACTTTACTCCAGTTAATTAATTAAAGGCAAGACCTGCTTGTTAACAGTTTACTGATGAGCGATGACGCTCATTTTCATTCGTCAAAATTTGTTAATTATCAAAATTCCCGATAATGGGCTTCTAAAAGCCGTAGTATTTCCCGGAAATAAACAGAACGTAACAATTGCTGGAGAGTTTATCTCTCTACTAATCGCAGAACCTGGAAGAATGTCCTTTACTGATGTATCTTTCGTTATCGGGCTGGTCATTATTTATTTAGTAGCGGTTGTAATTATTTTGTTTTATTTTTGGATGGAATTGTTATTTGCGTTCTGATCCTTTAAACCGGTGAGAAATTGCTGACCGAGGCTGATCGTGGGAGACTAGGCGTACATGACCTTTGTTAGCCCAACGTAATTCCACTTCAGTCCGTCCCCTAAAGTCCTTTCGTTGCTAGCGCCTTTCGGGGGTCCTAGTATTTGGAGGAAGCAATGCGCTCCCCTTCCGGCGGGAGCCGCATGTACTGGCTGGGAATACGATTGTAAGTATTGGAAAAGGATGACGGGTGCTTGATGAGGTGAAGTTAATGGACTTTCTTCCCTTGGGCCGTCTTCGCAGCTACATTACGGCTGGGCTCGGTCGAGCCGGTTTCCCGTCCGTGTTGGCGGATCGATTTTCAATTTTCTTTCTTCGTTTTTTCTTTTGCCTGCCTTTCCGTGACCCGGAGCAAAGAGCAATGAGTGACTTTAGCAAGAGACTTCCTGAATGTGTACGGTGGATTCCCGGCCATCTGCAAGATATTATTTTTGGACAATAAATCTCTCTTTTCGGTGACTTAAAATCAAAAATATTCATGTCTATGCTGTGTTCATATTAGTTAAAATCAGGTAAAGCTAATAATTTATTCTTAATAACGCTCTTGAAATCACTCATTTCACTGCGGCTACTCTGTACATATATATATTGTTTAAACGGCGTACAATATATATATATATTGTAACATTACACATTATTATAACAATCGGAACAATAAAAATAGTTTTAAGAAAGTTTTAAATTTATAAAAAATTTGTTTATTTAACAATAAGTTTACTTTAACCTACCTAAATAAATAAATAATACACTCTTCTATAAAGTACAAAAATCATAAAAGTTCAAATAGAATTTATTAGAATATCATAAACTACATTATCCCATCGATTTTTTTTTTAGTAATGCAGTATGTATTTCCAGATCGCATAAAAGAGTTCTTAAAACCACTATTAGAAATGAATTTTTATAAACGTTGGTGACAAAAAGTTAACACTATACGGGACGAGTATAGACCAGAAAAACACAGTACGTGCTGTGTTCTATGTCACGGTATTAAACGCCAGACCGCATAGCCCGTCAGATCCGGTTTATTTTACATACAAAGAGAGTTTCGTTACGACCTTAAATTATAAATCTACATCCATTCTTCCAGTGATATGTTCATTACAATAACAACATATATTTATTTATATGTATATATACGTTTATACAAACATGTATATTATATTAATATACACTCACAAAAAAAGAATACTGTCGTAACAGAGAAACAATGAAAAAGAGTATTAAAAAATGGAATAAAATTAATTATAACGTGAAATAAAATATTATTATTGTCAGCGATACAGCAGATAAATGTTGAAAAGACCGGGTAGAGAAAGAGTAACAACAGGCGCTACTATAAGAAGTATTAGCGACGTTAGAAACGATGTTTATCAGTATCTATACTTAACATATATATAAATTACTTTTTATCGATATCAGGCTCACGATATTATCTAGTATCGATAGTTACTAGACGATATTATGTTAATGTAACACTTAAATTTTCACTTAACACTTAACACGAACGAATACAGAACGTCGGCTGATCATTTCACTTAACGCAATTAAGCAAATGTAATGAATGATCCATACTGTAGTTAGAAATAAAAATACGATATAATTAAATAATTTTATTGAAAATTTTATTATTAAAATGAAAGGTCATTTAAGAAATTTGATAATAATCCTACAAGATTTTCGTAAAATTCTGAGGCGATGCAAATAGATACCACATTTAAATAGAAACTATTTTAACCTTTTTCGCATTTCATCAAAGATTTTTATACAGATATTAGAAGATATACAAGTATTTCTAATGTCTGTCAGAATAAAACTACATTAAATTTACTGCAATTCTTACAAAAATGGACTTTATACATTTTACAGCTAAACTATTCTAAATGTATTAATTACATCATTATGTAATTTGTTGTAAAATTTCCGAAAAGTGTATTAATCACTGAATAATAATAATAATAATTATTGTTATTATTATGGGTTTTTTTCTTTCCGTAGGGGGAGGAAAAAGCTCTGCCAGCCGCCATCAGGCCCGCGCTGACGGCAATGCGGGGCTCTCACCCTCTAAAAAATCTCCCCCTCTATCATGCAGGGGCCGGATCTAAGCCATATGGTATTTCTGCTTAGGAATTTATTGAAACAAATTCTTCTATTGCAATTTCTACACAATAATATATATACATTACAATTTTATTATATTATATATATCCTAGTAATGTTCAACGGAAATTACCATTTTACCATCCCTGAATCCATTTTTACTATTTTCGGCGTGACGTCTGTACGTAGGTATGTGCGTATTTATCTTTCTTTTCAGAATCTTTCTTTCGGATGTTATTTTATAACTTATAATCTTTTTGAAGTTTTCAATAAATTTTAATGTAATAATAACTTGACTAATATTTGTATATACTTTCAAAAAATAAAAAATAAAATAAAATTATATATATAAATGTGTAGTTAAACAATTTTTACTTCCTTGTACGAAGTAAAAAAGTATTGTGATCACCAAAAATTTCGGTTTTCAGATTTCAACGGAATATCCATTTTGACCATCCCTGAATCCATTTTGACTAGTTTCGACGTGATTTCTGTACGTACGTATATGTTTTTCTCGCATTAACTAAAAAACGAGCCTTAAGATTTTGAAATTTTGGATTTAGGACTATTGTAACATCTAGTTGTGCACCTCACAGTTCAGTCGATTGCAATCGACTGAACTAAAAGTGTCAAAAAAAGCCCAAAATCCCCCAAAAATTGGATTTTGAACTTTTTCTTAACTGCAGTAATACGTCCTCATTGAAAGATTTTCAACGATATATCATAAATGGTACTTATTTTCATTGGTTCCAGAGTTATAGCCAAATTAAATTTTAAGTAATTAAATATTTGGATCTTACAAGGGGAAGGCACATCGGTTCGAATCAGACTTCATCTCCTTTTTTTTAATTTAAATATATTGATTTATTAATAATTACTAACCTCTGATTGTAAAAAAAGTTTTACAATATATAATAATTCAATAATAAAAAAAAATATGAAAAAATATCAGAAGTTATTAATGAAATAAAATTTTATGTACTTTTCATTTTAAAAAAAAATGTGTGCATGTAATTGAATAGGCGTACAAGGAAGTCATGTGGTGCCCACATCAGATTTTTTGGAGTTATCTACACTAACATTCACGTATAAATTTAAATAAAGGTGAAGAAGCTAAAAGTTATTGAAGTAGATTGGAAACTAAGATTATGCTCTAAAACTGTTTACAAATATTTTACTTAAAAATCTAAACCAAGATGTTCATTTGGGTTATTAAATAATCACCATCAGTAGACACTGCGGAACAGGTATATACGTATAAAAAAATTAAATAAATAAATGAGAAAAAGGAAATAATAATAAAAATATTAACTGACATATAAACAGTATTAACGAAGCGTTATAAAACGAATATTTATAATAGGATTTTGGGAGTAAGGGCAATGAAGTAAAAAGTTGTAACTGCGGTCAATTTAGGCAATCCTAATATAAGCGTAAATTTATTTTAAAAACATTTAAACCTCCATTCTGATTTCTTTTTACTCATATAGTTTTACCCAATGCAAACTGATTGTTTTAATGTTTAATGATGAAATACGTAAGTAAACTTATGTTTATTTTCCTGTAACAAAATGGAATAATAACGAGTATATTGTATCGAGAAAAAATCTAATAATTGTGTTTTATTTTATAAAAAAAAATGAAATATAAATAAAAGACAAATATATTAGGAAAAAATATATATATTTACTTCAACAGATAAAATTCTCAGTGGTTTCTTTTGAGCATTGCCGCAAACTCTCCCTTAATAAAGACGATATAACATAAACAATTCTATACCTAGAAAAAAACAAGAAAAGTACCGAATACCAAGATAATGAAATTAAAATGATAAAAAATTAATTGAAAAATTATCCGGTTGTTATTTCCGGTAACTATTAGTATTCATAGAATATTACTTTAAAACTCCGACATCTCTCGAATAGTTTACTCGATGTTTTTAAAAACCGAATATCAACATAAAATTGAATCATTTTATTCTAAATTTCAGTTTCGGGGGACCATAGACCTTCTTTCTTTTTCCTGTTTAGCCTCCGGTACCGTTCTGGTATTATTTCAAAGGATGAATGAGGATGATATGTATGAGTGTAAATGAAGTGTAATCTTGAACAGTCTCAGGTCGACCATTCCTGAGATGTGTGGTTAATTGAAACTCAACCACCAAGGAACACCGGTAATCACGATCCAGTATTCAAATCCGTATAAAAGTAACTTTCCTTTACTAGGATTTAAACGCTGGAATTCTCGGCTTCCAAATCAGATGATTTGGGAAGACGCGTTCACCACTAGACCCCGATGGGTTGGGACCATAGTCCTGCATGTTAATAGTTCACGGTTTATTCAGCGAATCAAAACAGTATTGCAAAAAAAAGGAGCTGTAAAATAAGGTACGCTGTCCTGTATAATGTAGTTACCTGAATAAATTTACGTCCGAAAAATCCATGTTCAGTAAAAAGAATAGTAAAAAAAGGCCTGAGAGTGCTTTTTGGGCTTGGTCTGTTACTCTCTTTTAGTCCTTATGCGATGTGATTAGTGCTATGTGTGTGTGTGTTGGCATGGTTTGTTCTTGAGTGTGTAAGTGCGTGTGATAGGCGTGTACGAGATATTTTTGTGCCTGTCCGGTATTTTTGTGCTTGGAATGGTATCGTGTTAACATTTTGATGCGTTTTGCTGTGTTTTGTATGATGCCCGCGTGACGGTTGGATTTTGATGTTTGCTTGTGGTGACCGATTGTGTGCGTGGGGTTTACCCCCCTCCAGAAGAAACGCTCTATTAGCGTTTTCCAGGAGGGGTCGGTTGCCAGAGATGGAGGTTTAATCGGTAGTGCATAGGAATACATACGCAATTAATAACATCTTGCGGAACCTGTTGACGAGTCCGACACTGCTTCAGCGCCGGTAAATGGAATTCCTCTACCTCTTCAAAAAAAAAAAAATAACCTAAAATTCCTAAAATTTACGGTAACATCAATTTAAAGAAGCAAACAGACTGAAATTCTGATTTTTATATCCATACATAATGAGAAAGTTATTATTCCACAGATTTATTAATGTTATTATATAATGAAATTCGTTATTTAAGTTACAGATTTTTTTTTGTGCATTTTATAAGCATGATTTGTTTATTGGAACTTCACGGAACTAACAATAAAATAATATACAACGAAGAAAGGAACCAAACGATTTGATGTGGAGTTAGTTACATCGTGAGCGTAAGTGATCCAGTGGATTGGCACACAGTCACGTCTGAATACATCTGAATATGTATTATAAAAAAAATATGTATATATATATATATATATATATATATATATATAAATATACATATTAACACTATATATATATATATATATATATATATATATTTAGCAAATGCTCTTACCTCGAAATGATCTATTTTTCGGTATGCGACTACCCCAACCTCAAGTTCCCAATTTGAGAGGGTAACTTAAAAATTTTTAATTGACAAGGTAGGGTTACAACATATCATTTTAAAGGAAATTGAAATTGAAAAATGATGACATAAATAAAACCTGAAAGTTTATTTCAATAGAAACATACAAAAAAAGTTTTTAATTTGTTCAAATCCAGTGCAATTTACTTCAGCCGAGTAAAACTTTCGGATATTTTAAGGTAACCTAATCCTAAAGCGTTTATTTAAAAGTCATGACAAAGAACTCTGTAAATGTCCTTACTTCAGCTGTTTTAACTGTTTGTATTTACACCTGGACACTG
The DNA here is from genome assembly GCF_047948215.1 of Lycorma delicatula. Taxonomy (NCBI): domain Eukaryota; kingdom Metazoa; phylum Arthropoda; class Insecta; order Hemiptera; family Fulgoridae; genus Lycorma; species Lycorma delicatula. Next base: position 198,456,174 of record NC_134457.1, on the reverse strand, counting down.
AACGATTTTGACTAAGTTGTTAACAACCTAAGATCTAATGAAAAGAAATAAGTCAGTTATTTTACCTTATAAAGTAGCGAGTAATTTAAATACTTTTCGAAGGTAAGATTTTAACAAATATTAACTTCTTTCGAGATCTTTTAAAAGAAATTTCATGAAAAATATATTTTATTTAATAAACTTTATTAAAACAAAGGAGAGATTTTTATACAATCAATTAAAATAACGATGTTATTTATAACGACATTTAGTTATGACACCAATTAACGATGTGCAGTTTACTAAAAAAATATGCACGTAACAGATCAATGCAATATTAATAAAATTACTCACATGCAATACTTATTTATGTAACAGAATTAAGGAGAAATTCGTTTTAATGACGTTTTTTAAGTTTAGTTGAAAGCTGACTATTAGCACCAATTTAATTAAATATTTATTAACGTTAATTTTTTTTATTTATGTTTTTTTTCCATAGGGGAGGAAAAAGATCTGCCAGCCGCCGTCAGGCTCGCACTGACAACAGTTCGGGGCTTCCACCCGCTAAAAACCTCTCCCTCTTATCATGCAGAGGCCGGATCTAAACCGTGCATGTACACATCCCCTTCTTTCCTGTTTAGCCTCCGGTAATTATCATTCAGATAATACTTCAGAGGAGGAGTGAGGATGATATGTATATGAGTATAAATAAAGTGTAGTCTTGTACAGTCTCGGTTCGATCGTTCCTGAGATGTGTGGTTAATTGAAACCCAACCACCAAAGAACACCGGTATCCACGATCTAATATTCAAATCCGTGTAAATGTACACAGCCCCAGCATGATCACCCAGACACTCTACTCTAGATGATCAGAAGGCGTCCTCAGGGGGCTATCGACGAGTGACGACTCCGAGGAGCCCCCGCCCTTGATCACCTGTCATCTAATTCCATGTCTTTATCGATCCGCTTCTCCTCACAGCCTGTCGTCGCCTCTCCTCACTGACCTTCTCTCCTATCACTGTTGTGATCGTAGTCGAGACACGATCCCATTTGTCGCTATTGCTGAGCATTATCTCGATTATATTGTTGGCCCCCTCTACACCATCATCTTCCAGCACTACTCTTAAGTCGCGCCATCTGGGGCAAAAGAACACCACATGCTCTGCTGTGTCCAGCCCGCCGCAATATTAACATTAATTAAAGTATATTTTGTACAAAAATGTAAATTAATACATAATTGTATTTTTTTTTTTTATGTATATTGTTAATGTCTGTCAACATATAGTTAAAAGAACAAGGCTATCGTCAAAAATTCTAATTTTTTCGAATAAATTTGGCCTTCTGATTGGTTTTACAAGTTATAAATTAGAGATTATGTTTTATTTGTAGGTTGTGAGTTGTGAAATTTATAAAAAGTAATTTTATTACCTTAAGATGATTATAAACCTATATTGGCATTAAGATATATACATGGAATATAATATAAGAATATCAGAAAATTGCTTTTGCTTACTTATAGTAAATAAAAACTTTATTTTTTTAAATATAATTTATAGATATTTATATTTAATATCCATAATGCCAATGCGTACATACATGAATTTTTGTTAAGATATTCTGTTACCGCAAAAAAATTCCTGAGCTGATATTAATGATACTTATATCAATGTTTTTATTGAACTTTGAAAATCGTTTTAAGTAAAACGTTTATCCAGTTAACTTAATCATAAGCTGAATGAGTAGTAAAGAGTAAACTATGTACGTCTTGTTTTTATGTAGCAGTATTTTTCGTTAGTCGCACGCTAAATCTCTTCTATAACAGATATCTGCAAAATCCTCGTAAATCCAAGTTAGAAACAATACAAGAATTAATTTCGATATTTGGTACTTACGTATTAGCCCGTCGACCGTAACCATAATGATCCCGTATCATTAACAAATTTTACATATTAAAAATATAAGCATTATTGCTTATATAGATATAAATTAACCAAATTCAAATAACCTACGCTCGCTTACCTCGACTAATTAACAGTAATGTTTTAATAATTTAAATAAATAATTGCACCCACCGGGTTGGTCTAGTGGTTAACGCGTCTTCCCAAATCAGCTGATTTGGAAGTCGAGAGTTACAGCGTTCAAGTCGTAAAGCCAGATATTTTTACACGGATTTGAATACTAGATCGTGGATACCGGTGTTCTTTGGTGGTTGGGTTTCAATTAACCACACATCTCAGGAATGGTCGAACTGAGAATGTACAAGACTAACACTTCATTTACACTCATACATATCATCCTCATTCATCCTCTGAAGAATTATCTAAACGGTGGTTACCGGAGGCTAAACAGGAAAAAGAAATAAATAAATAATTGCAATAATTACTGAATTTGTTATTTAAATACTCAAAACATTACCATGTTAATTAGTCAATATTAGCGAACGAAGGTTAAGTTTCGTTAAATTATATTTATAAAATAAATTTAAATGTTTATAAAAATGGTAATACGAGTATAATGGTTATATCGGGTGATATTAACAGTAACCCAAAAGTTTGCAATTTATTCGACGACGGGTTAATACGTAAGTACCCGATATTTTATTCATTTAAACTAAGCAAACTGTTTTCGAAGTTTTAAATGCACCAAGTAGTCAGGGTACATAATTTTTCGTAGCAAGCAAAATACGTACTGTATATATGAGTATAATTAACGTTACGGTTATGAATAATCGCTGGGATGTTTTTTTTCTGTTATCTTTGCGTTACATTAAAATTAAAGCTGTAGAGTTTTTACTACATTGCGTTTGTTTATTACAATTTGAGCCCATTACTTACGAATTATGTATATTTTGCTCTTTGTACAGAATTATTCAATAAATGATATGTCATTAATTTTAACGAAACTTGACAAATCAATTTATTTAACTAAAACTGCAAATTTATCCGATTGAAATCTTAAAATGTCTAAAATTTAATTTGACATTTTAAATGGAGCACCTCCCCTTTTAACAAAAAAAAAAGTCTTTTTACATTTATTTTCATTTTTTCGGTTGGTGAAACTTCGTTTTTAATTTACACCCTCAGCATTCATTTCAGAAAAATATTTTGAAAGCAACGAAAAGTAAAGCAAATAGTACAAAAACTGTACATAACTTTTCCAGAAAGTTCTTTAAATTTCAAATGAAAGTTCAATAGAATAGGTTTAGGATTTACATGCTGCAGATAATTTTCGGCATTCTTTAAGAGGGAGAAACAAGAATATAAAACTTTCATACGATAATTTTGAATCAAATTTTTTTTAAATTTTGGCTGAGAGATCCGTTTAGGGTAGTAATAGATAATATCTCGTACGGAAGAGGAACTCCCTCTATAGAGTTCAACTAATACATATGAAATCTTGCATTAATTTAAAAATATTTTATTTAAACTCACAATTCTCATGTCAGTCAAATAACGTTAAATAAAACTTAAAAATATGAAATTTCCAAATAAAAGTATTTAACCATTAAGAATTAATTTGAATATATATAGGTTTTTAAATTTATTACTAATCAGTATTGTTTTAAAAGAGAAGATGTACTTCATATTTTATTAAGTTTAACCAAATATGAAACAAAGTAAATAATAATAATAATTTATTTGAATAACATAAATCAAATATAATTCAAAATGCATTAAATAAACAATGAATTTACAAAACGATTGATAAAATAACGCCATTTTCATACTGATTAAAAGCCATTAGCGTGATTTTAAAACCGTGTAAAGATATGAAGTCTCAGATATGGTTGACCTGCCGGCCTCCGTGGCGCGAGTAGTAGCGTCTCGGCCTTTCATCCGGAGATCCCGGGTTTAAATCCCGATCAGATATGGTACTTTCACACGCTACAAATCTCATCCTCTGAAGCAATACGTAACGGTGGTCCCGGAGGTTAATAAAAAAAAAAAAATATAGGTATGGTCGACCTGAAACTGTACAAGACCATACTTCATTTACATTCATACATATCATCTTCTGAGGTAATACCTTACGGTGGTTCCGGAGGCTAAACAGAAAAAGAGAGAGGAAAGGATATAAAAATTAAATTACTGTTTTTTTGTTGTTTTTTTTTAAAGAAAACTAGCTTCAACAAATGTGATAACAGTTGTGAAATTAAAAAAAAAATTGTTAACAGATGATAACATTTTTTTTTCTGCAAACTGCAGATGGATATGTAATTACTATAATAAATAAAGCTTAACTGAGGAAAGAAAAACGGTGAAAATGAGGAAAAAGTTACGACAAACAAACTGTATTTGATATCAAAAATATTGTAAAAAGGAAGATTCTTGCAACCATAAATTCTACTCTCAAAATAATATTGTCGGAAAAGATACTTTCGACTTCTTTAGAGATGACTGTTCAGAATATAATATGCAGAGAATTTGGCATCATCAAAAGTAAACAAAAATAGCATCGTCCACTGAAGATGCATACGGTTCATTACTCATTAAAAGTGAGTAATATACGTTTTTATAAAACTCTGTATTTAACTTAACTTAATTTTAGAAAATAAGTTTTGCTATTTATAAATTACAATATTATAATGAATGTTAAAAAAAGGTATCTATTAATAGATACCTTTAGTCTTTACAGAAATACATGCAGATTTATTTTATGTTTAAATGTAAAATAATACAATCCTGAAATATAAGATTTAATTAACTTGACTTCTTTTACGTGAGTTAGGAATTAACGAAGTTTTTTTTTTATTTTGAATTGTGATACCGATAAACCCGTAATAACAAATTGAAACTTCTACCGAGTTTTAATACACTTAACGTAAGATAAAAAGTACGTGATAACGTAACAGATGCAGTAATTTTACTCGTATTTATCAAATACAATACATTTAATATTAATATCATATATAAATAAATGCATTAACCTGAGAATGATTATTGTTTTCAAACATTGTCTTCTGAATAAATAATAATACATCTTAAAATCTAAATAATATTATTAAAAAAAAATCTTGTTGGTTATTTTCCCGACCAAAGATAAACAAACTTTTGAAATTTATTGTAATCTTTTTTTAATGTTTCTTTTGCTTTTTAATTTATAAAAATCCCTTTCGGCACGCCGGAAGGCGGTTGTAGATTCCACCAGTGCTAAGTAGAAAATTTTCACCTTAAAGTTAAGAAAAACTTCAAATTTACTCAAAACGACAGTGGTTGCATGTGAAAAATTTTCACATGTTTAGCATACGACAAGCCTCATCTTCTTACAATTCCAGCAATGCTTTGGTCATCCCTTGCCGTAAGGGTTGGTCATATCAAAAATTGTTTCAAACAAAAGTTTTACATAATGTTTAGAGGACTAATGACCGCTTTAAACCGATTCGATGCTGTGCCTATTAAGGGAGGTATGATTTTTTTGTCTTCAAAATCCCAATTTCTACCGCCTGGGCCAACGGTTGGTGATATAAAAAAACTTTACTTATATAAGTTTTAGACTCTTATGCAAACAACATTAGGAACTTTAAACTAATTCGATATTTTACTTAATAAGAAAGTTATAGCAATATTTTGTTTTTTTCGAAAAAGTCCCCCTTCCATTTCCACACCCATGGTCCGATTTTGCATATTAATGAACTCGGCCGAGATTTTGAGACGATTTTGAAATTGTTCCTTTATTTTTAAGGAACAATTTCAAAGTAACTGGCGCAAAATTACGTCAGTTATCGTGTTCACAAGAAAGTGAAATATATATATATATATATATATATATATATATATATATATATATAGATGCATATATAACATTTTGAGCTGACGGTGTTTTTGGGGTCTGGAAGATATGAAACGCGAAGATATGTCGAAATTTTTCGGAAATTAAATCATGGTACCCATTAAAATTAGTAGATTTTTTAATGAAATCTACCTAAAATGGGTATTAACTTTGTCACTTTAGTTTACCTCATTCTATCATTCTATTACGCGCATTGCATGAATAAACTAACGATTTAATATTTATGATGAATAAATTATTGTTTAACGATGTCCAATGATCTATATTTTATGATTTAATGATTATATACCGCAAGTAATTCGTAACACGCGCATGCGCACACACTGATTTCCGAATATGTATTTTACGGGGGTAAGGGAGAATAAAATACAACCCAAAATAAGGCAAAATGTGCGATGTTTTTAAACCGTAACGATCAGCGGTGAATAGTCTTAAGAAGAAAGTATTCAACAAAACAAACCTGTCATTATTCAATGTTTTTGTTTTGTTTTTTTTTAAGAAAAGACGTAAATATTATATTATAAAGAATAATTATTAGATTGTTAAACTGAAATTATTCTACAACAAAATCTAATGAAATAAAGTTTTTATCTTCGATAAAACATTAATGATTCGAAGTACTCAATAAGATTAACTAAGAATTATGACAGAGATCAAGTTGTTAACGTAAAACCAATCTGAGGTGAGTAATAACGTAAAATATACAAGAAGTAATAAAGTACAACTATTAAGTAGATGCAATATTATAATAAGAATATAAAAAGAAATAACGACTTAAAAATTAAAGTTGCCTCTTATGTACGAGTACATACTGTTATGTTTAATTGGCGAGTTAACGAAAATAGTAACGAACTGTTGTGGGTTATAAAAATGGTAATGAGGAAGATTATTACTGCAACAGTTGGCCGAGGATCAACTAAACCTAGATAGGACCAAACATAATATAAGATACAGCTAACACAGATAAAAACAAAATACGCGTGGGTTGTTTACTATACCTGTTCGTTATGTTGTACGCGATTTCTAAAAATGACAATCAAATGTTTTATAACCGATATCAAATTATCTACATTACAGAAGGCATTGCATGTATAATAATTTATTCACCTGCAACAATGATAGGCACACTTTTACGTCCTTTTTTTATATTAGCGACGTATCTTCCACCGATGAGGTACGCACATGTTCGTATTTGACACAAGAAAATAAAATAACCCACCTTCACCGGCAACCGAAGCTGAGCTACTAATCTGGTAACACTTACTCGAGTAATAAAATTCCCTCTATAAGCGTTAAATTTCTCTTTTTTACTTAAAAATTCCCCATCGTCTAAAACAAACCCTTTTTTATCAGATAATATATCGTGACATAATGATTTAATAAAAATTTATCGATTCAATATTAATTAGTTTGGGTGACATTAGAAACATTTCAACTTAATCTTGAATGACAGTTAAATACGTATTTATTGTTTGCATAATCCTTATATAAATTACTTCATCTTTTATATTAAATAACTTACAATTTTCGTTACCAATAAGCATTACCATCTTTAGAATAATTATAAAATAAAACAGGCAAAGGTTTTTGTTTTTCGTTAAAAATTAATGAAGTAAAAATTTGAAAGAAATGAAAGAATAATTATTCTATAAGAGTAAAATAAGAACAATAGTTCAAAAACAGAAAAAGATGAAGTCTTACGAGATTCAGCAATACATTAAGATGATAAAATAATAACAATGATAAAAAAAAACAAATAAAAAAGAAGAACAAAAAAGCTGAAGAAACTGTATATTCAAAAAAGGATTCTTTAAAATTTAACTTTCTTTTAAAATTTTCTTAGGTAAATTTCATAAGAAAGCTACCCATTGTAATGGGTACAATGATTCGACTTACGGAAAATTTCGACATACCTTCGAGTTTCACATCCCTCAGCCTCCAAAACCACCGTCAGTTCAAAAGTTTATATATACATTTATATATAATCTCGATCGTATGCTAAACATGTAAAACTTTTTTCATATGCAACCTTGTCGTATGAAGTAAATTTGAAGTTTTTCTTAACTTTAAAGTGGAAATTTTTTATCCCCTACTTAGCACCGGTGAAATCTACCTCTGCCTTCCGTCGTGCCGAAAGGGATTTTTTTAGACTATTTTTGATAACTTTTTGAAATCAATTCGATGTAAATCTGATGTTTTGGTTTTCATATAAAGATGAAGCAAAAATTTAAAATCATAATAAATAAATAAATTAAACAAAAAAACTGTCTGCATCCTAAGGAATGTTGTTGCATGTTAAGTGCCAGTTTAAGCGATTATGTGTGAGCTAAAATATGACTAGTGTTCATCCTTAGAAGTGGTAGAACCGTTGTAAGCAAGAAAAAATAGTGAGGAAAGAAGTGGTTTCTCATTGGCTTCTTCACTGAACCGAATATAATATTGCATGGCAGCAAAGCGTTTTGAAACGGTAATAATCAGTCCTGCAAAATAGAATTTTCACTCAATTCACCAAAGGTACTGATTGTAATTTGTATACCATCGTTCTAAAAGAATGAAAATTTGATTACTGCCGTTTATACCAAAGTTGTTATGTGTTCATTAAATTATATAAAAGAATGGGACGTGCAGTGTAATGTAACAAATTAACGTTCGTTTTTTACATGGGAAACAATGAATTTACACTGTTTCATTTCGCAGCAGAAATTTTTGATAAAACGTATAACTATTTATTACACACAAAAATATACTTTTTTTTTACTCTATAAGTTCACCGGTTTTAATTTTATATTTCTTATTAGGTACGGTAATTTGATTGTAACAGTCAAAAAATATAGACAAGAAGAATTTCAATTTTTAAGAACATAATATAAGCTTGATTTTATATAATTTATTCTACAAGTATTTCCATTTTTGATCCCCTCATTGAAAATTCTCAAGATTATTTTTGTTTTTATATTAATTTAGTTCAAGAAGGATTTTTAATTTCTACGACATTGGGAAGTATTTTAAACTCAAATCGAGAAGGAAGGAAACGAATCGTATAAGATTATAAAATAAATATTGAAATAAAAAAGTTAAACTTTAATTTATCATTCAGTCAGAGTGTTCCATCCATTACAGACATGAAAACATGAGATAGCTACACGTCTTTTTATTGTGTTTTTACGTAAGTTAGACGAGGGGGACTCCATTAGTTAAGAATGATATATTAATAAAACTTTTCTTGCGAAAATCCTTGCATTTGTTTCCTTAAATATTGTTGTACTTATGTACTCGTACAGTTGTATAGATTAAACTTAAATCAAATGAAGGCTACCTTCTGAAATTCACGTATGAGCGCGATCGATTTTCAAGTGTGTGTGTATGTGTGTGTGTGTGTGTGTGTGTGTGTGTGTGTGTGTGTGTGTGTGTGTGTGTGTGTGTGTGTGTGTGTGTGTGTGTGTGTGTGTGTGTGTGTGTGTGTGTGTATTTTGTATTTGTATTTTTTTTACTCTCAATTTTTCAGTAGCAAAGTATAAGCAGTGAAATTAGCTTTCCTATCAGATCTTATAATGAAATATTGCGGTACAGGAATGTGTAAGTAAGTGTATATAGTATATATATATATATATATATATATTAACCTAGTATTGTATACCATTTCTGTCACAGATTATTTAAATAAAAAACAATAAATCACATTATGTGAACAGTAAATTGGAAATTAATGATTATTAAAAATTATAATAAGAAAATGAGGTACGGTATTTAACGTTGATACAAACGGAAAGGGAAATTTTGTTTACAAAATTCATCGGCATCATTGTTACGCGGTCCTAGCTTGAGTGTAGGCGCGAGAGCCTACACATATTGAGACGCCCACGCTTTGAAAAAAGAGAGCTCAACTCGATTATACATTATTCAACAAATCTGTGGGCATATTACGAACTCTCTGAAATTAGCGACCGGGTTCATTATTTATGTTGGAGCCTTGGCTGACCCGCTTTGTCACACGCGGCTGTCAACTAGGTAAAGAAAAGAAAAACTAAATTTAACATATTTAAAAGTTTATTATGTTTATTTACTAAGGTTATAGAAATGTTTGGTTAAATTATTCGATATGCTAAATAGTGAATATCACTTTTAAACTTATGGTTACGAATAGAAAATTTTCAGAACAATTTTTTCTTTAGTTTTCGATTAGCCTACGCGTTATTATGTTTTATATAATATTTTCATTACATCCTTCTGACGATATCAGTACGAAACATCCCTAAAGTTTTACGAAAATTAGATAAAATACTAGGAAATAAACTGACAGTTTTTTTTTTACTTCCTTGTACGAAGCAAAGGAAGTATTGTGATCGCGAAACATTTCGGTTTCTAGATTTCAACGGAAGTATCCAGTTTGATCACCCCTGAATCCATTTTGACTAGTTTCGGCGTGACGTCTGTACGTATCTCGCAAAACTCAAAATCGATTAGCCGTAGGATGTTGAAATTTTGGATTTAGGACTTTTGTAACATCTAGTTGTGCACCTCCCCTTTTGATTGCAATCGACTTTACCAAAAGTGTCCAAAATAGTTCAAAATCGAAAATAATTTAGATTTTGGACATTTTCTTAACTGTAGTAATAAGCCCTCATCGAGAGCTTTTCAACGATATATCATAATAAGTCGTACTTATTTTCATTGGATCAAGAGACATAGCCAAATAAAATTTTAATTAATGAGATATTTGGATCTTACAAGAAAGCACATCGGTTCGAATCAGACTCCATCTCCTT